>NC_137039.1:7372227-7402227 GCF_032717465.1 Coenobita brevimanus
ATTGGAAACTCTTATTTAGTGCTTCACAAATATCTTTCTCTTGCGTATAAGTGATTCCCTCGTCCGTAATTGATTGTATTATATCTTTTACTTTGGTTTTGCTTCTGATATAGCTGTAAAACAGCTTTGGTTGATCACTACTTTTATTTATTATATCCTCCTCAAACTGTTTTTGGGATTCCCTCCTTATTCTTGTATAATCGTTTCTTGCTTGTTTGTAATTATTATACGCCCTTTCACTATTGTGTCTTCTGCATCTATTCCACAACAAATTTCTTCTTTCTTTTGATTTTTTACATTCTGTATTGAACCATTTCTGTATTTTCTTATCTGCTTCTTTGTGATGTGGGATGTACTTCTGGACTCCTATTTCATAAAATTCACAGAATTTTTTATATACAGCATTTAAATCTTGTCCTCTAAGCTCATTTTCCCAATCAACTTCTAAGAAATACTTCTTTAGGTCTTGATAATTTCCCTTTTTATAGTTTAGGCTCTTTTTGTAACTGTCATTGCTGTTAACTATGTCATATGCTATCCTGAAGTTATAATTTAGTACTGCATGATCGCTTTTGCCGAGTGGAGGGTGATATATTAAACTGTCAATGTCATTTTCTCGCCTAGTAAATATTAGATCTAGCACTGAAGGTACATCGAGTCCTCTTTTTCTAGTGGTTTCCCTCACATGTTGCGTTAGGAAAAACCTCTTGCACGAGATCCAGGAGCTTTTGGTCCCAACAGCTTTCTTGGCTAATTATATCTAGAGTATTCCAATTTATATTTGTATTAAAATCTCCAGTTAGTATAATTCTTTCCGATTTCTCTTCCATTTTATGTAGTAATGATCTTAAACTCTGAATTGTACTCTCTGCCAGGTCCTCATATTCGTCTCTTTCCCATGTGTTTGATCTGGGTGGCATGTACAAATTGGCTACAATTACTTTACCTTCAGATGTGTTGATCTCTACTGCAATCAGTTCTACTTGTGATGGTATATCTAGTTTTATTTCATTGACTTTTAGATTTTTCTTAGTTAATATTATAATTCCTCCTCCTTTTTTTGAATTTCTGTCTCTTCTCCATATATTGTATTCCTCTAAGTTTAGTATGTCATTGGATATCCTTGGTGTTAATTTTGTTTCAGTTAGGCATATTATTTGTGGTTCATTTTCTCTGACATAATAATTCATCTCTAGTAATTTAGATACCATTCCATCCACATTTGAGTACATCAACTTTATCATCTTGTTTATATACTTGTCATGGCATGGTTTTACTATCTTCCTCCTTTTTATTCCATCCTATTTGTATACCACTTTCGTACCTGCAATCCTATTACTTTGCAAAAAAATTTGTTCTTCTCCTCTTCTGATCTTCCCTCATTTTTTATTTTTGCTTCCTCCCTCTTCTCTTTCAGTAATTCCAGTTCCTCTTGTGTTAGGCATCTTTTTATCCATACATTTTTGAACTCCTCTTTTTCCATAAGATTCTTTGCATTTTTTAGTATCTTCTCCTCAGTGTTTACACTCTGGAAAGTCACCTTTAGAAGTCTTGTCTTGCTTTTCTCGTATTTCCCTAACCTTTTGTGTTCCTCTATGTCTTTACTACAGATTTCCTCTGATACTTCTTTCAGTAAGCTCATTACATTTGCCATCTCCTTTTTGTCTCTTGTGATCTTGTTTTTAACTTCTTCCTCTTCTATACCAGTGATTACTATAGATTTGTTTATATCTACTGAATCTCTGACTAACTTTGGATTGTTTTGGATTATTCTTTTCACTTCCTGTTTAATGCTTTTTTCCTCCACCCTTGTTTCTAAGTCTTTCTTTACTTTCACCATTTCAGCATACGTGGTTTCCACATCATTTTTGTAGCTTTGCACAGCTTCATTCACCAGTGTTATCTTCTCCTCAATATCACTGCTCTGGTCAATAAGACTGCTTGCTCGCATAATTGTCTCTGTATCAATTTTTAACTCTTCCATAACACTCTCGTGATTGACTACTGTACTTGCCATTTCACTCACTTTCTTCCTAAGTGTACTCAGTTCCACTGTTAGTTCACTGATGGTTGTATCTTTCTTGTTGGCCTCCCTTCCTAGTTTTTCTATTTCTTCCTTTTGCAAGTTTTTTTTTTTTTTTTTTTTTATGTGTCCGACTCTGGGCATAGGCTTCACAGCCTGCTATCAAGGCCCAGCAGTCCTCCTACAGACCATACACCTCTACATGTCACCACTTCGGCGCTAACACCCACCGTCCATATTGAATACATGCTAGGGCGGTCTCATACAGGACTGGTGTATTGGTATTAGCGGGGGTATTTTTACGACATGTCGGCGGGTCTTCTGGTAGATCAGTAAAGCCTGATTTAATGAAATTCAAATCCTTAAACTGTTCCCTGCCCCAGCCGGGATTCGAACCTGGGTCCGTAAGGACTGCAGGCCACCTCTCTACCGATTGAGCCACCGCCTCCATCTGCTTCTTTATTTCATCAATTTCATTTTTGAAAGCCATTTCTAGTTTGTGTACACGTTCAACCAGTCTATTGTGCATCTCCACTTCAACCAGTTCTTGGTATAGTCTGATTCCCGCCCGTTTGCGGCTTAGGTGTGGCCCACACCTGTGGACAATGGTGCCACGTTTCCCCAACTTGCGATGTGAAACGGAAGCTGTTTATGTACAAGGCATCACAAATTCGATAAATTCAGATGAATAAAACTTACATTTGTGTATTTTGATGGATGAATCAACAGTAATCTTATTATGCATAAAATATTTATACAGTAACACAGAAACATGGCATACATATTGTACAGTGTTGCTAAAAGAAATAGCAGTCACTTTTAATGTTTTTTAGCGTAGTTTTAGGGTGGTTAATAATATTACAGTTGTGGATATAAGAGAATGAGCCTGAAAAAAGAAGAAATATGCCAATATCCAAAGTAAAAGAAATAATTCATGTAATTCTTGTGAGTGGCAGCACTGACAGATAGCTTCCCTACAGAGAGAGAGAGAGAGAGAGAGAGAGAGAGGCAGGAGAGGGGCATGCATTGAATGCATTGTCGGCATCACTAAATATAACCAAACCAAATTAACAAATGAAAGCACAATTATAAATAACTTATAAAAGAATCAAAAGTACTCAGGGTAGCTCACATTTTCCGCCAGGAGAGAGAGAGAGAGAGAGAGAGAGAGAGAGAGAGGTTTGTCACTGCCTTCTTTGTATTCATTTGTTCCTTTGTACATACTGCACACACTGATATACATTGTTCCTATTGATACACATATATCTATACACGTAATTTCTCTCTCTCTCTCTTCTAATACTGACCACGTGGTAGGTGAATCCAGCCCCCCCTTCCCCTTCCCTCCCTTCTTAATCCCTCCTGGGTGTCTCAGGTCAAATCCCCCTTCACACTTCCCCTCCCCCCTGGACCACCACCCCAACAAACCCACATCCACACTCCCACCCACACCCCACTACGTCGGGGTGTATGAATCAGTAACGTAACAAACCTCTCAGCAGACAGTAACTTTGACACTCCATCTACTACTAAATATGACAAAACCAAATTAACAAATGAAAGCACAATTATAAATAACTTATAAAAGAATCAAAAGTACTCAGGGTGGCTCACATTTCCCGCCAGGAGAGAGAGAGAGAGAGAGAGAGAGAGAGAGAGAGAGAGAGAGATAACGGTATAGAAAACGTGGCAACACTGTACACAGGTGCGGGCCACACCACAGCCGCAAACGTGCGCGAGTCCTACTATAGAAATCATCATCTTGCTTTCTACCTTTATCCCTTTTCTTTTCCAAATTTGCTTTACTAAAGTATGTGTCCATTTTGCAATACTAAAAGCACAGAGTACATGTACTTACATACCCCGTGCAGCTGTAGTCTAAACAAACCTCAGCTGACTGAGCGCATTCTTTCGCCTCTTGGTTCTCTTTTCTGTTTGAACAAGTTTTGTTTAAACTTTTTTTTTTTCTTTTAATAATGAAAATCATTTAGTCTAACCTGGTACAGAGCTTGACTCATATAAAGATACTAATTTAGGTAATGCCACTGGCCGTGCTGGTTCGGAGCGCCGAGGTCGCACGTCTGCTATCTGTGACTCCCACTGTGTGTGTGTGTGTGTGTGTGTGTGTGTGTGTGTGAATAGAGGGGACCACTTGGGAGAGGGAGAGGGAGCGGGAGAGGGAGAGGGAGAGGGGGAGGCAGAGGGAGAGGGAGAGGGGGAGGCAGAGGGAGAGGGAGAGGGGGAGGCAGAGGGAGAGGGAGAGGGAGAGGGGGAGGCAGAGGGAGAGGGAGAGGGAGAAGGAGAGGGGGAGGGGGAGGGAGAGGGGGAGGGAAAGAAGAGGAGGAGGTCCATCCATAACAGGACACATAGTCCGAGGCAGAGGGTGTGTACCATTGCAGTGAACCTACTTGGCTGTAACACAACCCACACGTAATTAATGGGTTCACAAATAACGTGCCAGTCAGCCACCGTTGGCTGCAGTGGACGAGGATGAAGGACAAATCATGCGTCACTTTACTTCCTGCATCAACACACACTATGCATGTCTGTGTGGCAAAGTTGTGTTGAGGTGACTCACACACACACACACACACACACACACACACATGAATAATTGTCATGAAAAACTGATGTCCGTGTGGTGGTGGTTAGGTGGTGTGGTGGTGGTGGTGGTGATGGTTGCATGGTAGTCGTGGTTGGGTGGTGTGGTGGTGGTGGTGGTTGGCTGGTAGTGGCTGGGTGGTGGTGGTGTGATGGTTGGGTGGTGTGGTGGTGGTGGTGGTGGTGGTTGGGTGTGGTGGTGGTTGGGTGGTGTGGTGGTGGTGGTGATGGTTGGCTGGTAGTGGCTGGGTGATGGTGGTGGTGATGGTGGTGGTGGTTAGGTGGTATGGTGGTGGTGGTGGTGGTTAGGTGGCATGGTGGTGGTGGTGGTGGTGGTGGTGGTGGTGGTTGGCTGGTAGTGGCTGGGTGGTGGTGGTTGGCTGGTAGTGGCTGGGTGGTGGTGATGGTGGTGGTGGTGGTTAGGTGACATGGTGGTGGTGGTGGTGGTGGTTGGCTGGTAGTGGCTGGGTGGTGGTGGTGGTGGTGGTGGTGGTTAGGTGGTATGGTGGTGGTGGTGGTGGTGGTGGTTGGCTGGTAGTGGCTGGGTGGTGGTGGTGGTTGGGTGTGGTGGTGGTTGGGTGGTGTGGTGGTGGTGGTGGTGGTTGGGTGTGGTGGTGGTTGGGTGGTGTGGTGGTGGTGGTGGTGGTTGGGTGTGGTGGTGGTTGGGTGGTGTGGTGGTGGTGGTGGTGGTTGGGTGTGGTGGTGGTTGGGTGGTGTGGTGGTGGTGGTGGTGGTAGTTGGGTGTGGTGGTGGTGGTGGTGGTGGTGATTGGCTGGTAGTGGCTGGGTGGTGGTGGTAGTGGTGGTGGTTAGATGGTATGGTGGTGGTGATTGGCTGGTAGTGGCTGGGTGGTGGTGGTGGTGGTGGTGGTTAGGTGGTATGGTGGTGGTGGTGGTGGTGGTTGGCTGGTAGTGGCTGGGTGGTGGTGGTGGTTAGGTGGTATGGTGGTGGTGGTTAGGTGGTATGGTGGTGGTGGTGGTGGTGGTGGTGGTGGTGGTTAGGTGGTATGGTGGTGGTGGTGGTGGTGGTTGGCTGGTAGTGGCTGGGTGGTGGTGGTGGTTAAGTGGTATGGTGGTGGTGGTGGTGGTGGTTAGGTGGTATGGTGGTGGTGGTGGTGGTGGTTAGGTGGTATGGTGGTGGTGGTGGTGGTGGTTAGGTGGTATGGTGGTGGTGGTGGTGGTGGTGATTGGCTGGTAGTGGTTGGGTGGTGGTGGTAGTGGTGGTGGTTAGATGGTATGGTGGTGGTGGTGGTGGTTGGCTGGTAGTGGCTGGGTGGTGGTGGTGGTGGTGGTTGGCTGGTAGTGGCTGGGTGGTGGTGGTGGTGGTGGTAATGGTTGGTGGTGGTAATGGGAGTTTGGTAGTGTTTGTGGTAGTGGATGGGTGATGCCGGTGAAATGGTGGTGATGGTGGTGGTGGTGGTTAGGTGATTCAGTGGTAATGGTGGTGGGTGCCCCCTTTCCAGCAGCAAGGGAGGTGATAGGCACATGTTACGGTAACACGATGCAAATTATAAAGTGCTACACAAGTGATGTAATGCCAGTGTCTCTAAGTCTTATTGGATCTGTAAGAAATTAGCTGCAGCATGACAAAATTTTCCGTCTATGTAAGGTGCCTGAACTACATTGTCTATGAACGGTGCCTGAACTATATTGCTGGTACTGACAAAAACAATGGGACCAGCGCCATGGAGTAGGAAGGGACAGCGTCAGGTTCACGATGCCACACCTCACGCCTCACACTCTCTCACCCGCCATATAGACACCAGCACAGGCTTCCTATTTTCACACGCCTTACCCGTTCATTTGTGCTTCTAGACACACGCTGCGTCGTTCTGGCAGCTCGCTGTTGTCTCACACAGCTGATGTGGCCCATAGTCTTGTGTAAGTGCAGCAGAAGCAGGTCAATTTCCAAAAATACACCAACAAAAAACATCACTGGTAACTTCCTTGCCTGCGCCTGCCCTCCTAGTCGGCCATTTCATAATTATGGGTAGTGTAGTGACGTCACACAGCAATTCAGATGTCATCTCTTTCCGGTGTCATGGCCCGCAGCCAATCACCGGAGATATACGTACTATAGCAAATCTTTCACTCGTGCCTCATGGACAAATCTGTACGAATTAATGCTAAACATTTAACTCTGCATTAATACTGCATTAATATACGATGTTTGTGATGCATACAACGGAAAATAAGGTCACTATCGGTTTCCCGTTCAGTATTAGAAAATGTTGTCATAGGCCTTATTTGAAGATACATTATTTAATAAGGGCAGTATTATTAGCGATGAAAAAACTGTTGACAGCCTAAGCCCTACGCAAAGTGGCTGGAATTCATGTTATTTTAATGCTGTACCATTTATTTGCACACCAAACGATGTCAGTGGAATTTAGCATGCAAATATAAGTACGATTTATTTATGACCATCATTATAACGCGTTGATGGATATTTTGTTGCTACAAATGACATGCTTCTTGAGTCTGGACATAACAGATCTAACAACAGCGTATTCCCAACTTGGAGCAGAACACAGTTTTTACAAGCAGACGTTAGTGGTGACGTGTGAGCCATCTGTGCACGGCTGATGGGTATACAGCAGACGCTAGTGCTGGCGCGTGAGCCATCTGTGCACGGCTGATGGGTATACAGCAGACGTTAGTGCTGGCGCGTGAGCCATCTGTGCACGGCTGATGGGTATACAACAGACGTTAGTGCTGGTGTGGAAGCCATCTGTTCACGGCTGATGGGTATACAGCAGACGTTGTGCTGGCGGGTGAGCCATCTGTGCACGGCTGATAGACATTAAGAACAGTGTTATCAAGATCCCTGACGCTTGAGTGTTTATAGCAAACGATTTCACCTGAACTGCAGTGTTGACAACTTATTACTTAACCCATCCCACTTTGCCACTTTATGCTTGTCACTTTCGGACACTTTTATTCATTTCAGAAAAGTTCTCCTGTATGTCAGCGTTGATTAAGGCCGTAGCTAACAAGGCAAGTTAGGAAAAGTGTCAAGCTAATTTAATTCATCAGACAGCATCAAGAATGAAGTGGTTTATGGCAGAATAAGGCAATATTATATCCATACTTCGTTTTCTTAATATTTCTTCATACTACCAAGTATGTGAGTGAGGTGGAGGGGGGAAGATGGAAGGGGAGGCCAAGGATGAGATGGAGGGATGGAACGGAGAGGTATATGAGTAAGGGGTGTGTGAGCTGGGAGCAGGGCAGTGAAATGGCTGGGAACATGGCGATATGGAGGCGATTTGTTTGTGGCCACCACTTGCGGGATTAAGGCGTCTGGCAATAGATAGTTAGATAGATAGACAGACAGATAGATAGAGAATGCACCAGCCAAAGCGTTTTCCCGTCACTGAACAAACAAACGTACTCTCATCAGAAGTTAGGGGTGTGGGTGGGATTCCTTGCTGCTTTTAAAGGCTTCGTATTACCTTTTCCTTGGTGGTTTGTTTTGTGTATTACACCCTGACAACCACGTCTTGACAACCACGTAGTTTGCATCAGGAATACCTAAGGAAACTGAGGTAAAATGTGTACGATTAGGTCGCTAAGGAAGAAGTGTTACAAAGCCAACGAAAATTTACAACTGGCGATATACAGTGCAAACCTCCATCTTTACTAGGGTGTGTTTCAGATGGTTTAGTTTTTCCGCTGTGTATTCGTCAGACCTGGGGAAGATGCTTGTGTGTGGCCGTATGGCAGGTCTGAAATGAAACACATTATTTTCATCAAGACTAATGCTGTTAATTCGCCCTGATCTTGACTACCTCACCCACCCATGCCTTCTCCACCCCTACCTCATCCACCCATGCCTTCTCCACCCCTACCTCACCCACCCATGCTTTCTCCACCCATACCTCACCCACCCATGCCTTCTCCACCCATACCTCACTCATTTTTCTCTTTCCTACCTCCACTTCGCAACCCGTCTTGTCACACTCACCCTGCCTGATCCAGTGCTGCCTTGCCCAACCCCACCTGACATCCAACCCAGCCCTGCCTCTTGTTTACCTCCAAGACACTGAGTACTGCCACCCTTGCCGCCTGCACCTCTGTCCCCTCCACTCATGTCACCCTACCTTTCCCCAAGCCTACCCTGCCTACCTGCTACCACCAACACCCCTGCCTCTCCTTAACCCTTCTCTGTTTCACACACACTCTGCCTCACCTGCCCCTACCACCAACACCAGTGCCTCTCCTTAACCCTTCTCTGCCTCACACCCCCCTGCCTACCTGCTACACCAACACCCCTGCCTCTCCTTAAGCCTTCTCTGCCTCACATCCCCCTGCCTCACCTATCACTACCACCAACACCCCTGCCTCTCCTTAACCCTTCTCTGCCTTACACCCCCCTGCCTACCTGCTACACCAACACCCCTGCCTCTCCTTAACCCTTCTCTGCCTCACACCCCCTGCCTCACCTACCCCCACCACCCTGACGCCTCCAGTCTGCACAGTCAAGGCTCCGGGGTTCTGTCAACAACTACAATACCTACACAAGAAGCCAACTCAATGTACCCCTTCAGACTCATCATGTTTTTCCGGCTGATTAGCGCCCGACGACTTTATGTAGACAAAGGTATTCTTGGAGGTGGGAAGAGGGAGAGGGAGGCCGAGGATGAGATGGAGGGATGGAGTGGAGAGGTATATGAGAGAGGGTGTGTGTGAACTGGGAGTAGGACAGTGAAATGGCGGTGGACAGAACGACATGGAGGTGATTTGTTTGTGGCCATCCCTTACGGAATTGAGGGCGTCTGGCAATAGATAGACAAATAGATAGACAGACTGCTAGAAAATCGCTCGTACAATAAAAATACAAATCGCCTAACAAAGAAAAAGATTATACTGTACTCAGTTTGGAAGACTTTTTGCACTGGAAAATGTACTTACAGCCTACATTTGCCCCTTCAGTATCAGAAGTTTTTTTTTTTTTTTTTTTTTTTATGCGAGGAAGAAGGAACCAAAGGCCATGAGCCCGCAGTAACAGTTCCCTCCAAGAGAAAAACAAAATACAATAGAGAGCCAAATTCAAGATCCGATCATTTTGAGATGCCTGGACACACTACGTTTGAAAGACTGGAGATCATAGGCAGGAGGAAATACAGACAGAGGGAGACAGTTCCAGAGCTGACCTGTTGCATAAATGAAAGACTGGGAGTAACGGTTAACTCTTGCATTAGAGAGTTGGACAGAAAAGAGATGAGAGTTTGCTGCCAGACGGGTGCTACGCGCCCGTCGTAGAGGTGGAGGAATGCAAGCAGACAGTTCAGAGGAGCAGTGACCATTAAAGTAGTGATAGAAAAGAGATAAAGATGCAACAGTGCGGCAAAGAGACAGAGGTTGAAGGGAATCAGTAAGAGGAGGAGAGTTAATGAGACGAAAAGCCTTTGACTCCACCCTATTGAGAAGAGCTGTATGTGGGGAGCCTCCCCACACATGAGAGTTGTACTCCACACAGGGGCGGATAAAACCCCTGTATAGAGTCAACAATTGTGCAGGGGTAAAGAAAGAGCGGAGTCGGCTTAGCACACCCAATCTCTTGGAAGCAGATTTTACAAGAGATGTAATATGATCTTTCCAAGATAAGTCCCGAGTAAATGAAACCCCAAGCATGTTCAAGGATGATGCAGGATTAATCTGAATATTATTAAACATTAGTGGGTATACCTGTGGAAGATTTTGTCGGGTTGATAGGTGTAAGAACTGAGTCTTAGATGCATTAAAGACAACCATATTATTTTACCCCAGTCAGAGATATGAGCCAAGTCAGACATTAGGTGTGCCATAGCCTCATCCCTTGTTTCTTGAAGTAACTGTTGAGATGGGCGTTATGGAACCGAATGGAAAGGTGAAGGGTGGAGTCATCAGCGTATGAGTGGATAGGGTTAGATGTACAGCTTAGAAGATCATTGATGAAAAGGAAGAGAGTTGGTGATAGGACAGAGCCCTGAGGAACACCACTGTTGATAGATCTAGGAGAAGAACGATGGCCGTCTACGACAGCGGCTATAGAACGACCAGAAAGGAAGCTAGCAATGAAGGCACAGATAGAAGGATAGAAACCGTAGGAGGGCAGTTTGGAAATTAAAGATTTATGCCAGACTCGATCGAAAGCCTTTGAGATGTCAAGTGCAATGGCAAAGCTTTCGCCAAAGTCCCGAAAGGAGGATGACCAGGAGTCTGAAAGGTAGGTGAGAAGATCGCCAGTGGAGCGTCCCTGACGGAACCCATACTGACGATCGGAAAGAAGGTTGTGAGAGGAAAGATGCCTTAAAATTTTTTTTATTAAGAATTGACTCGAAAACTTTTGAAATACAGGACGTTAAAGCAATTGGACGATAGTTGGAGGGTTGGGAGTGGTCACCCTTCTTTGGGACTGGCTGAATGAGAGCAAACTTCCAGCAAGAAGGAAAGGTACAAGTTGACAGACAAAGACGAAAGAGTTTGCCTAGGCAGGGTGTAAGCACAGAAGCACAGTTTTTGAGAACAACAGGAGGGACTCCATCAGGCCCATATGCCATGTTAGTACTGAGGCCAGTAATGGCAGAAAATACATCAACTGAAGAAATTTTAATGTCAGCCATGAGGAAGTCAGAGGGGGGAAGTGATGGAGGAACAGCACCGGAATCGTCTAAGGTGGAATTGGAGGAGAAAAGTTCTGTAAGCGAAGAGATCTGCTTTATCAGTAGAAGAAATAGCTACAGAACCATCAGAGTAGAAAAGAGGAGGGAAGGATGATGAGGTAAAGTTGTTAGAAAGATTTTTGGCAAGGTGCCAGAAGGAGCGAGAAGAATTCGAGTTGGAGAGTTGAGAGCATTTAGTATGGATGAAATTATTTTTAGTAGAGCGAAGAACAGACTTAGCACGATTCCGGGCAGAAACGTAAAGATTATGTGATTCAGGGGTGGGTTGGCTCCGGTACCTTTTGTAGGCCCTCTCCTTGTTGCGGACAGCATTAGAACAAGCGTGATTAAACCAAGGCTTTCTTGCGTTAGTCAAAGGATATGAGAAAGGAATGTATGCTTCCATGCCTGAGAGAATAACCTCCGTAATGCGCAAGGCACACTCAGATGGCTCACGGCCATGGAAGCAATAATCATTCCAGGGAAAATCAAAGAAGTACTGCCTGAGGGCCTCCCAGTCCGCAGCTCAAAAATGCCAGAGACGACATTTCCCTGGAGGGTCCACAGGCCGTACTGGAGCGATAGGACAGGTTAAGGTAATAAGGTTGTGATCGGAGGAGCCCAACGGAGAGAAAAGATTAACAGAGTAAGCAGAAGGATTAGTTGTGAGGAAGAGGTCAAGTATGTTGGAGCTCTCTCCAAGGCGGTCAGGGATACGGGTAGGGTGCTGTACAAGCTGCTCTAGGTCATTAAGGATAGAAAAGATGTAGGCTTGTTCACCAGGTGGATCCGTGAAAGGAGAGGAGAGCCAAAGGTGGTGGTGAACATTGAAATCTCCAAGAATGGAGATTTCAGAGAAAGGAGAAATGGACAGAATGTGTTCCATCGTAGAAGTAAGATAGTCGAAGAATTTTTGATAGTCAGTAGAATTAGGGGATAAGTAAACAGCACAGATATATTTAGTCAGAGAATGACAGGAAAGCCGAAGCCAGAGAGTGGAGAATTCAGAAGAATCAAGTTCAGGAACACGAGAGCAAGATAAGTCGTTATGACATGTATACTCAACAGCCACCTTTGGCTTTGAAATGAGTATAGAGAAAGTAGGAGGATACAGAAAAGGGTTTGGTGTCAGTTGCCTCAGACAGCTGAGTCTCCGTTAGAAAAAGAAGGTGAGGTTTAGAGGAGGAGAGGTGGTGCTCAACAGAGCGAAAGTTAGATGAAAGGCCGCGAATGTTGCAGAAATGAAGAAGAAGCTAGTCAGACAGTGGTTCCAGGCACCTCGAGTCGTCACCGGGAGAGGGGCAGATGGCGGGGGCATTTATGGTCCCCCCCCCTGGGGACTCCGAGGCTGGGTGAATCAACGCCATTTTTGGTTAATTTTGAATAGGAAGTGTAGTGTGTACTGTGCATGTAGTTTGGTGAAGATAGATAGAGAAATTTGTACTGGAGAGCATGCTGGCCTACTCTCTGTGTAACTGAGACACTGAAAAAGTTCAGCAAAGGAGGATGGTCAGGAACTAGTCCTGAGGGCTGATGAAACGGGAGCTCCAGCACTCCCTGTCATCAGCTTTCCATCCACCTCGGGAGTACTGCCCTGCTCGACTGTGTGTGTGTGTGTTTGTGTGTGTGTGTGTGTGTGTGTGTGCAGTAGGCGTACACAGGCTACACCTACACATGTGGAGCTGTGTACGAGGACTACTGGGCCTTGGGACAGGCCCTGAAGCCTTTGTCCACAGTCGGACACATAGAAAAAATAAAATAAAATAAAATCAATCCAGGTACAAACCTGCAAAGCCACAGCACCTGATGTGATGTATGCCATTAACCCCGCGTCATACACCACCAACCCACACAACAGTCAATGCCCACACTAACCCCACACTGCCAGCCCCTTCACTACCCCCACACTAACCCCACACTGCTAGCCCCTTCACTACCCCCACACTAACCCCACACTGCTAGCACTACCCCCATAATTAACCCCACACTGCCAGCCCCTTCACTACCCCCACACTAACCCCACACTGCTAGCCCCTTCACTACCCCCACACTAACCCCACACTGCTAGCCCCTTCACTACCCCCACACTAACCCCACACTGCTAGCCCCTTCACTACCCCCACACTAACCCCACACTGCTAGCCCCTTCACTACCCCCACACTAACCCCACACTGCTAGCCCCTTCACTACCCCCACACTGCTAGCCCCTTCACTACCCCCACACTGCTAGCCCCTTCACTACCCCCACACTAACCCCACACTGCTAGCCCCTTCACAACCCCCACAACAAACCCACACTGCTAGCCCCTTCACTACCCCCACACTAACCCCACACAGCCAGCCCCATCACTACCCCCACACTAACCCCACACTGCTAGCCCCTTCACTACCCCCACACTAACCCCACACTGCTAGCCCCTTCCCTACCCCCACCCTAACCCCACACTGCTAGCCCCTTCACTACCCCCACACTGCTAGCCCCTTCACTACCCCCACACTAACCCCACACTGCTAGCCCCTTCACTACCCCCACACTAACCCCACACTGCTAGCTCCCTTCACCACCCCCCCACTCCTAGCCCCTTCACTACCCCCTCACTAACCCCACACTGCTAGCCCCTTCACTACCCCCACACTGCTAGCCCCTTCACTACCCCCACACTACCCCCACACTGCTAGCCCCTTCACTACCCCCACACTAACCGCACACTGCTAGCCCCTTCACTACCCCCACACTGCTAGCCCCTTCACTACCCCCACACTAACCCCACACTGCCAGCTACTTCACTACCCCCACACTACCCCCACACTGCTAGCCCCTTCACTACCCCCACACTAACCCCACACTGCTAGCCCCTTCACTACCCCCACACTAACCAAACACTGCTAGCCCCTTCACTACCCCCACAGTGCCAGCCCCTTCACTACCTCCACACTGCTAGCCCCTTCACTACCCCCACACTAACCCCACACTGCTAGCCCCTTCACTACCCCCACACTGCCAGCCCCTTCACTACCCCCACACTAACCCCACACTGCTAGCCCCGTCACTACCTCCACACTGCTAGCCCCTTCACTACCCCCACACTACCCCCACACTGCTAGCCCCTTCACTACCTCCACACTGCCAGCCCCTTCACTACCTCCACACTGCCAGCCCCTTCACTACCTCCACACTGCCAGCCCCTTCACTACCCCCACACTAACCCCACACTGCTAGCCCCTTCACTACCCCCACACTGCCAGCCCCTTCACTACCCCCACACTAACCCCACACTGCTAGCCCCTTCACTACCCCCACACTAACCCCACACTGCCAGCCCCTTCACTACCCCCACACTAACCCCACACTGCTAGCCCCTTCACTACCCCCACACTAACCCCACACTGCTAGCCCCTTCACTACCCCCACACTGCCAGCCCCTTCACTACCCCCACACTGCTAGCCCCTTCACTACCCCCACACTAATCCCCACACTGCCAGCCCCTTCACTACCCCCACGCTAACCCCACACTGCCAGCCTCTTCACTACCCCCACACTGCCAGCCCCTTCACTACCCCCACACTGCCAGCCCCTTCACTACCCCCACACTGCCAGCCCCTTCACTACCCCCACACTAACCCCACACTGCCAGCCCCTTCACTACCCCCACAGTGCCAGCCCCTTCACTACCCCCACACTAACCCCACACTGCCAGCCCCTTCACTAACCCCACACTGCCAGCCCCTTCACTACCCCCACACTGCCAGCCCCTTCACTAACCCCACACTGCCAGCCCCTTCACTACCCCCACACTAACCCCACACTGCCAGCCCCTTCACTACCCCCACACTAACCCCACACTGCCAGCCCCTTCACTACCCCCACACTGCCAGCCCCTTCACTACCCCCCACACTAACCCCACACTGCCAGCCCCTTCACTACCCCCACACTGCCAGCCCCTTCACTAACCCCACACTGCCAGCCCCTTCACTACCCCCACACTAACCCCAAACTGCCAGCCCCTTCACTACCCCCACACTGCCAGCCCCTTCACTACCCCCACACTAACCCCACACTGCTAGCCCCTTCACTACCTCCACACTAACCCCACACTGCCAGCCCCTTCACTACCCCCACACTAACCCCACACTGCCAGCCCCTTCACTACCCCCACACTACCCCCACACTGCTAGCCCCTTCACTACCCCCACACTGCTAGCCCCTTCACTACCCCCACACTAACCCCACACTGCCAGCCCCTTCACTACCCCCACACTGCCAGCCCCTTCACTACCCCCACACTGCCATCCACTTCACTACCCCCACACTACCCACAAACTGCCAGCCCCTTCACTACCCCCACACTGCCAGCCCCTTCACTACCCCCACACTGCCAGCCCCTTCACTACCTCCACACTGCCAGCCCCTTCACTACCCCCACACTGCCAGCCCCTTCACTACCCCCCCACACTCCCAGCCCCTTCACTACCCCCACACCAACCCCACACTGCCAGCCCCTTCACTACCCCCACACTAACCCCACACTGCCAGCCCCTTCACTACCCCCACACTAACCCCACACTGCCAGCCCCTTCACTACCCCCACACTGCCAGCCCCTTCACTACCCCCACACTGCCAGCCCCTTCACTACCTCCACACTGCCAGCCCCTTCACTAACCCCACACTGCCAGCCCCTTCACTAACCCCACACTGCCAGCCCCTTCACTACCCCCACACTAACCCCACACTGCCAGCCCCTTCACTACCCCCACACTGCCAGCCCCTTCACTACCCCCACACTAACCCCACACTGCCAGCCCCTTCACTACCCCCACACTGCCAGCCCCTTCACTAACCCCACACTGCCAGCCCCTTCACTACCCCCACACTAACCCCACACTGCCAGCCCCTTCACTACCCCCACACTGCCAGCCCCTTCACTACCCCCACACTAACCCCACACTGCCAGCCCCTTCACTACCTCCACACTAACCCCACACTGCCAGCCCCTTCACTACCCCCACACTAACCCCACACTGCCAGCCCCATCACAACCCCCCACACTAACCCCACACTGCCAGCCCCTTCACTACCCCCACACTGCTAGCCCCTTCACTACCCCCACACTGCTAGCCCCTTCACTACCCCCACACTAACCCCACACTGCCAGCCCCTTCACTACCCCCACACTAACCCCACACTGCCAGCCCCTTCACTACCCCCACACTAACCCCACACTGCCAGCCCCTTCACTACCCCCACACTGCTAGCCCCTTCACTACCCCCACACTGCTAGCCCCTTCACTACCCCCACACTGCTAGCCCCTTCACTACCCCCACAGCCCCTTCACTACCCCACACTGCCAGCCCCTACACTACCCCCCACACTGCCAGCCCCTTCACTACCCCCCACACTGCCAGCCCCTTCACTACCCCCACACTGCCAGCCCCTTCACTACCCCCACACTGCCAGCCCCTTCACTACCCCCACACTGCCAGCCCCTTCACTACCCCCACACTGCCAGCCCCTTCACTACCCCCACCCCACACTGCCAGCCCCTTCACTACCCCCACACTGCCAGCCCCTTCACTACCCCCACACCCCACACTGCCAGCCCCTTCACTACCCTCCACACTGCCAGCCCCTTCACTACCCCCACACTGCCAGCCCCTTCACTGCCCCTTCACTACCTCCACACTGCCAGCCCCTTCACTACCCCCCCACTGCCAGCCCCTTCACTGCCCCGTCACTACCCCTTCACTACCCCCACACTAACCCCACACTGCTAGCCCCTTCACTACCCCCACACTAACCCCACACTGCCAGCCCCTTCACTACCCCCACACTGCTAGCCCCTTCACTAACCCCACACTGCTAGCCCCTTCACTATCCCCACACTGCCAGCCCCTTCACTACCCCCACACTAACCCCACACTGCTAGCCCCTTCACTACCCCCCCACTAACCCCACACTGCTAGCCCCTTCACTACCCCCACACTGCTAGCCCCTTCACTACCCCCTCACTAACCCCACACTGCTAGCCCCTTCACTACCCCCACACTGCCAGCCCCTTCACTACCCCCACACTGTTAGCCCCTTCACTACCCCCACACTGCCAGCCCCTTCACTACCTCCACACTGCCAGCCCCTTCACTACCCCCACACTGCCAGCCCCTTCACTACCCCCACACTGCCAGCCCCTTCACTACCCCCACACTGCCAGCCCCTTCACTACCCCCACACTAACCCCACACTGCTAGCCCCTTCACTACCCCCACACTAACCCCACACTGCCAGCCCCTTCACTACCCCCACACTGCCAGCCCCTTCACTACCCCCACACTAACCCCACACTGCCAGCCCCTTCACTACCCCCCCACACTGCTAGCCCCTTCACTACCCCCACACTAACCCCACACTGCCAGCCCCTTCACTACCCCCACACTGCTAGCCCCTTCACTACCTCCACACTAACCCCACACTGCTAGCCCCTTCACTTCCCCCACACTAACCCCACATTGCCAGCCCCGTCACTACCTCCACACTAACCCCACACTGCCAGCCCCTTCACTACCTCCACACTGCCAGCCCCTTCACTACCTCCACACTAACCCCACACTGCCAGCCCCTTCACTACCCCCACACTGCTAGCCCCTTCACTACCTCCACACTGCTAGCCCCTTCACTACCCCCACACTGCTAGTCCCTTCACTACCCCCACACTAACCCCACACTGCCAGCCCCTTCACTACCCCCACACTGCTAGCCCCTTCACTACCTCCACACAAACCCCACACTGCTAGCCCCTTCACTACCCCCACACTGCCAGACCCTTCACTACCCCCACACTAACCCCACACTGCCAGCCCCTTCACTACCCCCACACTGCTAGCCCCTTCACTACCCCCACACTAACCCCACACTGCTAGCCCCTTCACTACCTCCACACTACCCCCACACTGCTAGCCCCTTCACTACCCCCACACTGCTAGCCCCTTCACTACCCCCACACTACCCCCACACTGCTAGCCCCTTCACTACCCCCACACTGCTAGCCCCTTCACTACCCCCACACTAACCCCAAACTGCTAGCCCCTTCACTACCCCCACACTAACCCCACACAGCAAGCCCCTTCCCTCTCCCCTCACTGCCAGCCCCTTCACTACCCCCACACTAACCCCACACTGCTAGCCCCTTCACTCCCCCCACACTAACCCTACACTGCCAGCCCCTTCACTACCCCCACACTAACCCCACACTGCTAGCCCCTTCACTACCCCCACACTTCTATCCCCTTCACTACCCCCACACTAACCCCACACTGCTAGCCCCTTCACTACCCCCACACTAACCCCACACTGCTAGCCCCTTCACTACCCCAACACTAACCCCACACTGCTAGCCCCTTCACTACCTCCACACTAACCCCACACTGCCAGCCCCTTCACTACCCCCACACTGCTAGCCCCTTCACTACCCCCACACTGCCAGCCCCTTCACTAACCCCACACTGCTAGCCCCTTCACTACCCCAACACTGCCAGCCCCTTCACTACCTCCACACTAACCCCACACTGCCAGCCCCTTCACTACCCCCCCACTGCTAGCCCCTTCACTACCCCCACACTGCCAGCCCCTTCACTACCCCCACACTGCCAGCCCCTTCACTACCTCCACACTAACCCCACACTGCCAGCCCCTTCACTACCCCCACACTAACCCCACACTGCCAGCCCCTTCACTACCCCCACACTACCCCCACACTGCTAGCCCCTTCACTACCCCCACACTGCCAGCCCCTTCACTACCTCCACACTAACCCCACACTGCTAGCCCCTTCACTACCCCCACACCAACCCAACACTGCCAGCCCCTTCACTACCCCCACACTGCCAGCCCCTTCACTACCTCCACACTGCCAGCCCCTTCACTACCCCCACACTGCCAGCCCCTTCACTACCTCCACACTAACCCCACACTGCTAGCCCCTTCACTACCCCCACACTGCCAGCCCCTTCACTACCTCCACACTGCTAGCCCCTTCACTACCCCCACACTAACCCCACACTGCCAGCCCCTTCACTACCCCCACACTGCCAGCCCCTTCACTACCCCCACACTAACCCCACTCTGCTAGCCCCTTCACTACCTCCACACTGCTAACCCCTTCACTACCCCCACACTAACCCCACACTGCTAGCCCCTTCACTACCCCCACACTAACCCCACACTGCTAGCCCCTTCACTACCCCCACACTAACCCCACACTGCCAGCCCCTTCACTACCTCCACACTGCCAGCCCCTTCACTACCCCCACACTAACCCCACACTGCTAACCCCTTCACTACCCCCACACTGCCAGCCCCTTCACTACCCCCACACTGCCAGCCCCTTCACTACCCCCACACTAACCCCACACTGCTAGCCCCTTCACTACCCCCACACTGCCAGCCCCTTCACTACCCCCACACTAACCCCACACTGCCAGCCCCTTCACTACCCCCACACTAACCCCACACTGCTAGCCCCTTCACTACCCCCACACTAACCCCACACTGCCAGCCCCTTCACTACCCCCACACTAACCCCACACTGCTAGCCCCTTCACTACCCCCACACTGCCAGCCCCTTCACTACCTCCTCACTAACCCCACACTGCTAGCCCCTTCACTACCCCCTCACTAACCCCACTCTTCTAGCCCCTTCACTACCCCCACACTAACCCCACACTGCTAGCCCCTTCACTAACCCCACACTGCCAGCCCCTTCACTACCCCCCCACTGCTAGCCCCTTCACTTCCTCCACACTAACCCCACACTGCCAGCCCCTTCACTACCCCCACACTAACCCCACACTGCTAGCCCCTTCACTACCCCCACACTAGCCCCACACTGCCAGCCCCTTCACTACCCCCACACTGCCAGCCCCTTCACTACCTCCACACTAACCCCACACTGCCAGCCCCTTCACTACCCCCACACTGCCAGCCCCTTCACTACCTCGACACTAACCCCACACTGCTAGCCCCTTCACTACCCCCACACTAACCCCACACTGCCAGCCCCTTCACTACCCCCACACTAACCCCACACTGCTAGCCCCTTCACTACCCCCACACTGCCAGCCCCTTCACTACCCCCACACTGCCAGCCCCTTCACTACCCCCACACTGCCAGCCCCTTCACTACCCCCACACTAACTCCACACTGCCAGCCCCTTCACTACCCCCACACTGCCAGCCCCTTCACTACCCCCACACTAACCCCACACTGCCAGCCCCTTCACTACCCCCACACTGCCAGCCCCTTCACTACCCCCACACTGCCAGCCCCTTCACTACCCCCACACTGCCAGCCCCTTCACTACCCCCACACTAACCCCACACTGCCAGCCCCTTCACTACCCCCACACTGCTAGCCCCTTCACTACCCCCACACTAACCCCACACTGCCAGCCCCTTCACTACCCCCACACTAACCCCACACTGGCAGCCCCTTCACTACCCCCACACTAACCCCACACTGCCAGCCCCTTCACTACCTCCACACTAACTCCACACTGCCAGCCCCTTCACTACCCCCACACTAACCCCACACTGCTAGCCCCTTCACTACCCCCACACTGCTAGCCCCTTCACTACCCCCACACTGCTAGCCCCTTCACTACCCCCACACTAACCCCACACTGCTAGCCCCTTCACTACCCCCACACTAACCCCACACTGCCAGCCCCTTCACTACCCCCACACTGCTAGCCCCTTCACTACCCCCACACTAACCCCACACTGCCAGCCCCTTCACTACCCCCACACTAACCCCACACTGCCAGCCCCTTCACTACCCCCACACTAACCCCACACTGCCAGCCCCTTCACTACCCCCACACTGCTAGCCCCTTCACTACCCCCACACTAACCCCACACTGCTAGCCCCTTCACTACCCCCACACTAACCCCACACTGCTAGCCCCTTCACTACCCCCACACTAACCCCACACTGCTAGCCCCTTCACTACCCCCACACTGCTAGCCCCTTCACTACCCCCACACTAACCCCACACTGCTAGCCCCTTCACTACCCCCACACTAACCCCACACTGCCAGCCCCTTCACTACCCCCACACTAACCCCACACTGCTAGCCCCTTCACTACCCCCACACTGCCAGCCCCTTCACTACCCCCACACTAACCCCACACTGCCAGCCCCTTCACTACCCCCACACTAACCCCACACTGCCAGCCCTTTCACTAACCCCACACTGCCAGCCCCTTCACTACCGTCTTGGAGTTCATTACATTTCACCTGATAATGTCTGACCACTGGATTTAACTGAGAAATTATTTTGTCTTGGCAGTAACATGTTTGTCACTCTCATCTTAAATGTTGGGACCAACCGCTTAGCCCCGGGCTCCTACGCTCCTCATGGGGCAATGTAGGATTGGATGATGGATGGATGGATGGTAACATGTTGGAGTTGCAGTGCCCGTTCCGCCCGAGTCTTGTGTTCAAAACGCAAGAGGACATTTTAAGTGAGTTCTGATGGTATATTCTTTGTTATATTTGCCCCCAAGTGTTGATACTGATGACATACACACACACACACTTACACATAACCATTACAACATGTGTACACTCACTACACACACCCCTTCTCCATACACACACACCTACACATAACCATTACAACATGTGTACACTCACTACACACACCCCTTCCCCATACACACACACACACATAACCATTACGACATGTCTACACTCACTAACACACCCCTTCTCCATACACACACACTTACACATAACCATAACAACACGTCTACACTCACTACACACACACCTTATCCATACAATCACTTACACATAACCATTACAACATGTCTACACTCATTACACACACCCCTTCTCCATACATACACACCTACACATAACCATTACAACATGTCTACACACACTACACACACCCCTTCTCCATACACACACACCTACACATAACCATTACAACATGTCTACTCTCACTACAGACGCCTTTTCTCCACAAGCACACACACACACACACACACACACACACACACACACACACACACACACACACACACACACACACACATCAAACAGCCAATACTAATCCCTCTCCTTACAGTAACCATACTATCTAATCTATCCATCTTTTGCCAGACACCTTAATCCCGTAAGGGGTGGCCACAAACAAATCGCCTCCATGCGTCCTGTCTCCCGCCATTTCACTGCCCTGCCCCCAGCTCACACACCCCTCTCTCATGTACTTCTCCACTCCATCCCTCCATCACATCCTCGGCCTCCCCTTCCCTCTCCCCCCCCTCTCCTCCATCTCACTCACATACACTCTCCTAGTCTCGCTCATCTACTCCACATGGCCAAACCACCTCAGTGTATTTTTCCTAACACTTTCCATCACATCAGCGCTGGGGAGGAATTGGTTTAAAGGCTAAAGGAAGGCAACAGTTAACCATTCGCTGCCCAAACTCTCTCCTGAACTGAATAACATCGTGTGAAGGCAGTAAAAGACACTAAGTAAAGGACACTAAGTAAAGGACACTAAGTAAAGGACACTAAGGAAAGGACACTAAGTAAAGGACACTAAGGAAAGGACACTAAGTAAAGGACACTAAGTAAAGGACACTAAGTAAAGGACACTAAGTAAAGGACACTAAGTAAAGGACACTAAGTAAAGGACACTAAGGAAAGGACACTAAGTAAAGGACACTAAGGAAAGGACACTAAGGAAAGGACACTAAGGAAAGGACACTAAGTAAAGGACACTAAGGAAAGGACACTAAGTAAAGGACACTAAGGAAAGGACACTAAGTAAAGGACATTAAGGAAAGGACATTAAGGAAAGGATGGTTGTCTCTCCCTTGCTGAATAAAATCTTCTGCCGCTGCCAAGACTACCTTAACCCCTTCACTCCCAGGACGCATTTCAGAGAGAGAGAGAGAGAGAGAGAGAGAGAGAGAGAGAGAGCAGAAAGGAGGGACATAGTCTAAAATGAAAGAGGAAAGGAGGCAGGTTTAAAGACAAGGAAGGAAAAGAATGTGGGATGGAGGAGAGAAAGAGGGATAATGGAGAGAGAAGAGGAGAGGGGAGGTGGAGGGGAGGAAGAAAGGAAGAAAGGGGGATGATGGAGGAAAAGAGGGGTGGAGGAAAGAAACACTGAGGAGAGACGGAGGGAGGGAAAGAGGGAGCAGTGCAAGGGAAGATAAGTGTGTAAGAGTGGTTGTAAGAGTGTGTGTACGAGTATGTGTAAGAGTGTGTGTAGAAATGTGTGTAAGAGTGTGTGTAAGAGTGTGTGTAAGAGTGAGTGTAAGAGTGTATGTAGGAGTGTATGTAAGAGTATGTGTAAGAGTGTGTGTATGTGTGCATAAGAGTGTGTGTAAGCGTGTGTGTAAGAGTGTGTGTAAGCGTGTGTGTAAGAGTGTGTGTAAGAGTATGTGTAAGAGTGTGTGTAAGAGTGTGTGTAAGCGTGTGTGTAAGAGTGTGTGGAAGAGTATGTGTAAGAGTGTGTGAAAGAGAATGTGTAAGAGTGTGTGTCAGAGTGTGTGTAAGCGTGTGTGTAGGAGTGTGTGTAAGAGTGTGTGTAAAAGTGTGTGTAGGAGTGTGTGGAAAAGTGTGTGTAAGAGTATGTGTAAGAGTGTGTGTAAGAGTGTGTGTAAGAGAATGTGTAAGAGTGTGTGTGTAGAGTGTGACTAAGAGTGTGTGTGTGTGTGTGTGTGTGTGTGTGTGTGTATGTGTGTGTAAGAGTGTGTGTAAGAGTGTGTGCAGAATGTGTGTAGAGTGTGTGTAAGAGTGTGTGTAAGAGTGTGTGTAGAGTGTGTGTAAGAGTATGTGTAAGAGTGTGTGTAACAGTGTGTGTAAGCATGTGTGTATGTGTGTGTGTAAGAGTGTGTGTAAGAGTGTGTGTAAGAGTGTGTGTAAGAGAATGTGTAAGAGTGTGTGTAAGAGTGTGTGGAAGAGTGTGTGTAAGAGTGTGTGGAAGAGTGTGTGGAAGAGTATGTGTAAGAGTGTGTGTAAGAGAATGTGTAAGAGTGTGTGTAAGAGTGTGTGTGTAGAGTGTTCTTACCTTACCTAATTCTTATCTAATTGTATCTTTACAGGAATGAGTCAAGCTCGTACTGTCCCGTGTCTTAAACCATATTTATCGTACATATCCTTAAATTTGTGAATTGTTTTGGCACACACTATTGCATTCGGTAGTGCATTCCATTGATCAATTGCTCTGTTTGGGAAACTGAATTTCATTACGTCTTTATCACCTCTCTTCTTATGCAGTTTTTTGCAGTGTCCTCTTGCTGATGCTTCTCCATATGTTAAGTAATCATTTATGTCTATTTTCTCCTTCCCTGATATGCACTTATATAGCATTATCATGTCACCTCTTTTACTTCTCTCCTGTAGTGTTGGTAGATTCAGTTTATTTAGTCTTTCTTCGTAGCTTAG
The DNA here is from genome assembly GCF_032717465.1 of Coenobita brevimanus. NCBI lineage: Eukaryota > Metazoa > Arthropoda > Malacostraca > Decapoda > Coenobitidae > Coenobita > Coenobita brevimanus. The sequence goes on from NC_137039.1 coordinate 7,396,961, forward strand.
GTCCCTTAAGCTTGGTATCCATCTTGTAGCGGCCCTTTGAACTTTTTCAATCTTGTCTATGTGCTTTTTGAGATGAGGACTCCAGACTACTGATGCATATTCCAGGGTTGGTCTAATGAATGATGTTATTATCTGTCACGGGGTTTTTAAAATAAATGCTAATATTATTTAATTGATAATAATATTCTATAATATTGAATAATATTGAAGAGCAGGGACAATGATTGTCTTGTTACATTAAGCAATAATTATTTACGCTGGCTTACTTCGCCGATTTTCTCAGAACGAGAATTTATAAACTTTCTCAACAGTACACAGCAGAGACTAATTACTCACAAATGCTGATTATTAGTACTGTTAGCCTCTGGAGAAAGTTTCTTCACCCCTGACAATAAATAACTAATACTAATAATAGTATCAGGTTCTTGCTGATGCTTAACTCCTAGGAGGCACAACGGATTTTAAGCTTAACACAAGACTGGCCTAAGTACCAGTTATGAATAGCAAAACGTTTATGCAAGCTAGGAGCTATATGGAAAATAAGCTTAATTGTGGAGAAATGAAACAAGAGTTTACATTACATTAAGCTCAAGAAAAAGAACTGTTAAATTTATTGATTACAAAATAAATTTAACGTTACATTTCGAAATCAAATTAATGAGATCGCACTCACTCACACAAGAGCTAAATTCTTACGCCTAGGAAAAACACCTTAACTAAACTCTTAAAACTAGGAAAACGAAAAGAAATACTGGTCAATGAATGTGGTGTATCACCCAAGGAGGGTGGGAGCTTGGAGAACTGTAGTCAACTGGAGTTTGGGTACTAGCTGGCCCCTCACACTGCTGGAGCACAGGACCTCTCTCCGTCACAGCAAACACTGGACTGAATAAGTCGTAGGAAAGAAAAGCGGAGCACTAGGCCCCATTTTTCTAACGGTCGAGTGAGCGAAACGCGCTCAAAACAAATCGCTCAGCGGAAGCGCTAATGTCTCACACAAAGACGATCACTTATGACACTGAAAAATTGATTTGACAAAGCTTCCGTCCAAATGAGCGGTTAAATGAATGATAAACTGGGATTCCACTTGAGTTCGCGGTTTCCCACAAAAGCCAATGTCACTAGCCGACTCGTGACATTATGCCCCATCAAAATCAAATCTTTTTTCCTTCAGAAAAAAAATTTCAATATGCATACGTATAAATCCTAGCTCAGTCACACAAGATTCACACTGTGGTGTGTGTGCTATCCTGCTACAGGAGAAAGTCGCAGTCGCCAGTGAGCGAAAAAAAAACTCGTATTTACGTTAATAGAAGCAAGCTTGAGGGAAAAACTCCGTGACGACGGTGAAAATCCTGTACTCAGGTCAAACTGAGCGAAAGTTCGCTACATTTACACTGACAACTAATTGTTGTGTAGCGTGATGTATGTAATACACGGTGTAGGTGTGACAGTTGTAGTGTAACTGTACCTACGTGTAAAATGACATAGTAAATAATAATATGGCGACGACGAAGGCAGAGGAGAAGAGGCGGCAGCGTGCGGCAGACGATCAGCTGGCCCACACGGCAAAACTGCTACACCCATTGCTGTACCTGCAAAACCAATTAAGGTGGAGCATCAAAAGTGTCAATGAGATAAAATTCTTATTACGTTACAATTACTCTCTCTGCCTAGCAATCAGTACATGCTACGAAAAGTACGCTCTAGCTGAAAAATACAAGTGACAGCCTAAGCTTCATACATTCTAGGTCGCCATTAATTATAGCACACGATTAGTGTTGGCAAGTTGAGAATCCTTGTGCAAACTCGGGTCTTCCATAGCCTCGAGTCGCCTCTGCGGAGTTCTCTCTTGATCTTCCCCCTTAACCTACAGTACTTATATTAGTATCGGGGAGCTGAGAATCCTTGTGCAAACTCGGGTCTTCCATAGCCTCGAGTCGCCTCTGCAGAGTTCTCTCTCGAACTTCCCCCTTAACCTACAGTGCATATATTAGTATCAGGGAGCTGAGAATCCTTGTGCAAACTTGGGTCTTCCATAGCCTCGAGTCGCCTCTGTGGAGTTCTCTCTCGAACTTCCCCCTTAACCTACGGTACATAATATGTATGTACAGGCCCTGGACATAATGTGTCCTGTGGGGCCAATGGGCGAGACGTCAGGTCTGCACCCACTTCACCACTGCCCTGTCTCTCAACTGACTCAGAGATTACAGGTGTGGTTATGAATGGCACAGGAAGGACATGTCCCTGATTAGTGGTGTTACTTTGACACACACTGCAGGAACGGACAAAACTATCTATGTCTCGTCCCATCCCTGGCCAGAAAAAGTCAGCTTGGATACGGCCCTGGGTCTTCCTTTTGCCCATGTGACCTCCTGAGGCTGAACAATGACCCCATTGTAACACTGCTAGGCGGTACTTGGCGGGAACGACAAACTGCAGTCGAACCTCGCCCTCGGGTGTTCGTGACTCACGGTAGAGCCGTCCTTGTTTGCGAAGGAACTTGGCTCGACCTCCCCGTGAATACTTAATCACTCGACCCTTTTGTTTGTTCCGCACGGCAGCAAGTGTCGGGTCAGATTGTTGTTCTTGTACAACAAGTTGACTACACATCAGATCTTGCAGCGATTCAATGATCACTGGGGTGACACAGTCTGGAGCCTCAGCCATGGCTCGTGTTACCGCAGCAGCCGAAGTCTGATTAGTGTCATGTTCGGTGCAACTATCCTTGACACCATAAATGTTACCTATTATAAGGTCAAATAAAGGTTCTGGCATGACAACTGCAAGTGTTGTTCCAGTAAAAAATGGAGATGCCACCTGGATACATGCCTCAGGGAACAATCTCACTGATCCATCAATAAGGTTTGCATGGATCTGTCGACCTGTATACTGCTCAGGCCGAACTAAACTCTGCTTGACAGAGCAACCTGAGGAACCATTATCTCTCAGGACCTTCACAGGAATGCCTCCCACAAACCCTGGCTGAACAAGGAAGGTACTGTCACCTGTGGGAGGGCCCGTGGAGGAAGCAGCTAGCCACTCATGAGGCTGCTGAATTGATGCGGCAAACGTTGTGCCTTGAGGACCATATACTTGAGGGGTCGTACTCACTGCCTGTGGAGATGGAACATTGGCCATCTGTGGAGGGGGGGTTCACTGTCACTGTGGGACTAGTGAACTGTGGGGGAGTACCCACACTGGTAGGGACGTGACCACCGTGCTGCTGCTGAGGAATGAAGGCTGCGTTCGCTTCCTGCTTCTTTTGAGTTGGTGGTGAAAAAGTTTGTCCCGACGGTCGGTTGCGTGGCTGATACTGCTGCTGGTTAGGGTACTTGTTGTACCTCTTCCACTCAGGTTTCTGAGTATTTTGCCCTTGGTCCTTCCACTGCGGTTTTGGACCTTGGCCATTATTGTGAGAATGGCCTTGTTGCTGGGGTTCAGTCTGAGACGGTTTCCCAGATTTATCAGGTTTTCTGTTGTTCCAGGTGTTTTGCTTACGAGTTTGATACCCATATGCAGTAAAGTATGCGTCAGCCTTTTCTGCCATTTGGCTGGCATCTTTCACCTGGCAGATCTTAAGCTGTGCTATGAGCTCAGCAGGCCACGACCTCTCTAGCTGTGTACACAGCATAAGGTCAATTATCCCCTCACGCGTGGAAGGAGTTTCATCTTTCTCCATCCACTCATTTAAGTAAGCAGTGAGACGATCAAGGAACTGAACAGCTGTCTCCTTGTCTTGGAGACGAGCTCGCATGAACTGAACTTTAGCGTCGTCTACTGTGAGACCATACGCCTTAATGAGTGCAGCTTTCATCATCTCATACGTGAGATTGTCTCCACGAATTCTGTGGAGAATATCGAGGGCAGGGCCCTCAAATAAACTAAGAAATTGGATCCGCTTAGCTGCCTCATCCAGTTGATACATGTCTGCCATGTCCTCAAAACGAGCTATGTACGGCTCGATTCGCTCGCTTTCCTTGTATGAAGCAGGACCCATATACATACAGGGTCTAACCATACCGACCCCAAAACGCGTCGCGTTTGCGCATGACGTCATGGCGAAGACACCAGGTGAGGTCTTCCGAGAAGGGGTTGCCATATAGTGAGAAGTAGACTCAGTTGCTCAGAGGTCACGGCGCCAAACAGGTCACCTCTGTCACCTGCACTTTACTCCATTGTATGTGCCCAGTGAAATAATGCCTACCAATTGTGCATTGTTTGGCTGTAACTCTTTACTGAAGAAAGGTGGGGATATAACTTTCCTTATTTTCCCCAAAGATGAAGAAATTAGACGTAAGTGGATTCATCTGTGCAAGAGGAAAGACACAATCCGAATACTGCTCGCATCTGCAGCCTTCACTTTGATCAAAGTGCTTATAAAATAAATCTAAAATATGAACTTCTCAAACTGCATATTCCAAAAAATCAAATACGCCTTGAAGAGCACGCCCTGCCAACGCTGAATCTGCCATCAGCTTCATTAAATGTTAAGTCCCTTCCCCTTCCTCTCTCTCTCTCTCTCTCTCTCTCTGCGTAGGTGCATATCCCTGTATATGGTGGGCTTTGCTCTTTATAAGCTGTACAGTATATCTCCCCTCACGGGATTAGTGCTTGCAGAAATGTGGAAAAGCACGTGGTGCATTGCATTTACCAGCCCAGGTAAAATAAATTGAGGCAACTGGCCACCGCACTAGTATGAGTTGCTAGTATTCATATTTACCCACCATTATTTTGTTCTACCCACGTACTGTAAGTAACCATTACTGAGTACCCTAGCAAGAAAGCAGTAGTGTTGAAAATTAAGTACGGTATATCGCAAAATGCATTTGTTTAAAGCGGGTTCGTAACGTAGTAATTCCATCTGGAAGCGTTTGGCATGAAGTATGTTATCATCCCCCCCCTTCCTTCCCTCCCTCCCTCTCTTCCAGGTCGCAAAAACAACGGTGTCAGGTCGTTGGAAATGATTTATACAGCCACTTTTCGTTCTCAAAGAGTGAATAATTCGTAAAAACTATATAGCTTTTTATGTACATGAAGCCACAAAGAGTATATGAAATACATTCACATATATTTAATAGCTCGGATTAAGAGATTTGTTATTTATAATTACGATTTGGTATCTACGCAGTCTCTCTCTCCTCTCTCTCTCTCTCTCTCCATGATATATGCAGAATATATACATTTGACATACTGTGGCTTAAAACCACCATAAAACCTAAGCCTTACCAACGGTAATTTAAAAGACAACTGGCAAGGCATTGTCA
>NC_137039.1:7407227-7492227 GCF_032717465.1 Coenobita brevimanus
TGGAGTGGCCCTAATGAGAGAGGGCAGTGTTTGGAAACTCCCTGTACTGTTGTTTGCAGATGATACTGTGTTACGTGAAGACGAAAGGGAGCTGCAAGGCTTGGTGGATGAGTTTGGGAGAGTGTGTAAAAAACGGAATCTAAATGTGAATGTAGGGAAGAGTAAAGTGATGGTCTTCGAAAGAAGTGAAGCCAGTGAATGTACAGTACATTGAGGTTGGATGATGAGGAAATGGAAAATGTGAGTGCATTTAAGTACTTGGGTAGTGTGATGACAAGGGATGGAAGTTTAGAGGGTGAAGTGCTTGAAAGGGTATAACAAGGAAGTTCCTTGAAAGCAGTGATAAGAAACAGGGAAGTGAGCATGGAAGTAAAAAGTCCCTGCATGACAGTATTGTGATACCAACTCTAACGTATGTAAGTGAAGCTTGGACCTTGTTGGAAGCCCATAAGTCAAGAATGACAACAGTGGATATGAGTTATTTGAGAGACAGGCTGACAAATGAGGAAGTACAGGAGCGTTGTGGTGTGGATGCGGATGTGATAGAAAGCGTTAGGAGAAATACACTGAGGTGGTTTGGCCATGTGGAGAGGATGGAGAGCGAGAGACTGACGAAGAGAGTGAATGTCAGTGAGGTAGAGGGGGAAAAGGGAGGGGTAGGCTGAGGATGAGATGGAGGGATGGAATGGTAAGGTGTATTAGAGAGGGGTGTGTGAGCTGGAGCAGCGCCATAGAGTAGGAAGAGTTTGGCCAACCGCTGTACTGGGCGCCATCTTGCATCTAAACGTCACCGACCAGGCATATGAAAACAATACTAAAAGTACAAGTATCAACCCCCTAGCCTTTGTTTCGGGACAGGTCTTTTATATATGTAGATAAATATACATGTATAAATATACAGATAGATAGACAGACAGAGAGATGGGTAGATAGATATAAATATATATACATACATATATGGCTGATGATTATGATAGTACGTTTTTAATGTATAACAACAGGAGGAAAGAAAATGAAAACCCAAGCAAGGCCTGCCCTATACCCACTTAGCAGCAAGTATGAATACCTTTGTTTTAGCTTGAAAATCTTGTATAAAAGCTGCTAGGTCCTTGAATGTTTACATTTTCTTTCCCACCACTTTATTAATACAGCTTTATTAATACACTTATCCATGTACAGAGTAAAAATATTTATATGCAAGACATATTATAACCTACAGCCTTAAAACAGTGTACGTTGAAGAGGTTTGACTTATACTTCTTTACAGCGAATCTTATAGCCATGCTTTAGCTTCCAGACTTGCAGCGTTGAGCCTCACTTTTGCCAATGTTTTGTTGTTTTTTGGCGTAGATATGAAGCCTTACAGTGAAGAATCTCCTCTGCAATTTCTTCCTAATGTCATATTGAAAAGAATGGGAAATAAAGCCCGCCGGAAAGACTGGACACCACACAGCAATTCCTATTAGTGTTGTGTGAGTATGTCTGTTCTCATTCTCTCTAATCTTTTTGTTCATCCATCTACGCATCTGTCTCTTACGATTCCTAAGGTATATATATCCACACACAGGTATACATTTCTTAGTTTACATCAAACCGAACTGAAAACAAATAAGCAACCCTATCAGCCTAACTATTTAATAAGTTTAGTACGTCTCAATCAACAGTAATAGTTAGAAAAGATACCGTAGGAATCGTAAGAGACAGATACGTAGATGGATGAACAAAAAGATTAGAGAGAATGAGAATAGACATACTCACACAACACTAATAGGAATTGTGTGGTGTCCAGTCTTTCCGGCGGACTTTATTTTCCCATTCTTTTGTGTTTGTGGGATCTCTAGGAAACCTGTGCAGTATCTTACCCATGCCTGTGAGGTTAGAACATCGCCAGGCTGCACAGTATACCATCTCGGGGTCAGTTATAGGCATATAGGAGGTGATATGGCCATAGAAAGTGTAGCGTCCAACTTGATCTCTGTGCTTTCTTATGGCAGTCAGGGAACTGAGGAGGTGAGGTGAGGATGCAATATGGTGCCCATATGTCACGTGACCGGTTCTCGGCCAATTACTGGTGACCTCGCGAGGTGAGGTCTGAAACAGAGTTGGCCAAACTCTTCCTACTCTTTGGCACTAAGCTGGGGTAAGGGCAGTGAAATGGTGAGGGACAGGATGACATGGAGTCAATTTGTTTGTGGCCACTCCTTACGTGATGGCAATAGATAGAATACACAGGTAGAAAGTGTTGTCCAAGATGGATGGCTGGAGAGTGTAAAAGTAAATGTGTACAGGGGGAAGGGTGATGCCCTAGAAAGAGGAAATTATACAGGTATAAAGCTTTTGGACCAGATAATCATGGTAACGGAGAGAGTTCTAGAAGGTATGATTAGAGAAAGAGTGAATATTGATGTTATGCAGTTTGGATTTATGCCAGGCACAGGGACCACTGATGCCGTGTTCATTGTTCGACAGCTTCAGGAAAAATATATAGGAAAGAAAAGAGAACTGTATTTTGTTTGACTTGGAGAAGGCCTGTGACAGAGTCCCTAGAAAGGTGGTGAAGTGGGCAATGAGAAAGCTTGGTTTGGAGGAGTGGCTGGTTAGGGTGGTTATGGCTATGTATGTGGGTGCTCACACCCAGGTAAGAGTGAATGGAGATTTGAATGATGAGTTTTCTGTGAACATTGGTGTGCATCAGGGGTCAGTCTTGAGTCCCATGTTGTTTATCATGGTAACTGAAGCACTCTCACTTGACTTCAGACAGGACTCACGTGGGAGATGTTGTATGCCGATGATTTGGTGTTGGTTGCTGAGAATGAATGGGAGGTGGAGGAAAGATTTAGGAATAGGAGAGATGGTATGGGGCACAAGGGCTTGAGAGTAAATGCAGATAAAACAAAAGTAATGTTACCTAGGGTTGGTGGTGGTACTGTCAAAGAAGAGGGAAAGTGGCCATGTGTGATTTGTCACAAGGGCGTGGGAAGTAATTCCATCTTGTGCAATGTTTGTGATAAGTGGGTGCATAAGAGATGTAGTGGTATTACAGGTAGACTGCAAGATGATGCTGATTTCATGTGTGGGGTGTGTCAGGGAGAGCAGGTGGAGATTGCCAGGTGTGAAAGGACTGCTGGTGAGTCTTTCAAGTGTAAAGATAAGTTTTGTGACTTGGGAGACATGTTATGTGCTGAAGGTGGGGCTGGAGCTAGCTCTGTGTCTAGAGTGAACAGTGGTTGGAAGAAGTTCATGGAGCTGTTGTCTCTCCTGACATTGAGATGGCTCTCCCTCTGAGCTAAGGGATCTTTGTGTCTGGCCGGTGTTAGGAGTGTAATGTTGTATGGTAGTGAGACCTGGGCAGTAAAGGAAGAGGATGTTCACAGGCTCAAAGGTACAGAAATGACAATGATTCAATGGATGTACAATGTGTTCTTGAATGCGAGGCTTGGGGGGGATAAGTTTATGATGGATAAGTAAAGAGGAAGGATGGGGCTGGAGTGTATTGACGTTGTGATGAGGAGCGGTAGATTGAGATGGTTTGGGCATGTGGAGAGGATGGGATGCAGGAAGTGAGAACTGTTATGTGGGGGTAGGGTTGTGAAAAGCAGACCTGGGATATCATAAAGTGTGACCTCAGGGATAAGGGACTGAATGGGGAGGCTGCCAGAGATCGAGCAGTGGCAGCATAGAGAACCGCCATCAGATGACCAAGGCTGAAGCATGCAAGCATGTTGGAGTCTTCATAAATGAAACAAAATGATCTATAGCCAGCTGCCATGAACCCGCAAAGGGTGACCGTTTGTCGTTTAGTAGTTCTAAAGGGAGGGCCACTAACCCTCCACCAACCCACTTGTTGACACGTAGGGAACACATGTGGGATGGTCATACAGTTACCACATGACGTCGTAAATGGTTTCCTGGCTTACAAGAAACCATTAGCGTTGTCACTCAATGTAAGGTCACCTGAATGGGAAAGAATAATAATAAAACATGGCAGGAAAGATGGGAGAAATAGGAAGAGAGGAGGGCAGACACAGAAAATGAATGATAAAGGTGATGGAAGAAGTAGGCAGCACTACATCAAGTGAGTGGATGGTGGTCACCACCACCTACCACCAAGAAATATAATGAAGAATGAAAAAAAAAATCTGAACAAAAATATCAAGAATCAGAGCAATAATAATAAAAGAAATTAATAACAAAATAAATATCTAGAAACACAGGAAGAACACAGTAAATATCTAGAAGCACAGCAAGAACACAGTAAATATCTAGAAGCACAGAAAGAACAAAGTAACTATCTAGAAGCACAGCAAGAACACAGTAAATATCTAGAAGCACAGAAAGAACACAGTAACTATCTAGAAGCACAGCAAGAACACAGTAAATATCTAGAAGCACAGAAAGAACACAGTAACTATCTAGAAGCACAGCAAGAACACAGTAAATATCTACAAGCACAGCAAGAACACAGTAACTATCTGGAAGCACAGCAAGAACACAGTAAATATCTAGAAGCACAGCAAGAACACAGTAACTATCTAGAAACACAGCAAGAACACAGTAACTATCTAGAAGCACAGCAAGAACACAGTAAATATCTAGAAGCACAGCAAGAACACAGTACATATCTAGGGGTGTTTTTCAAGAATACTCTCCCAGTATCCCTGCTTGTCGTAAAAGGCGACTAAAAGGGTTGGCGGACGGTTAGTGCCCCTCCCCAGAAAACAACTAACTAAAAAAAACAAACAAGAAGCCTCGGACAAGGACTGACCAAACGATGACGACCCAGGACCGGACAAAGGACTTGGTAATGGGTACATGGAATGCAAGAGGAGCGAATAATGAGGTGAAAGAGAGAGAGATTGTCCAGGTGCTTGAGGGTGTGAAAGTGGATGTATGTGGAATAACTGAAACAAAATGGAGAGGAGAAAGTGTGAGAGAATGGGAGTATGGATGGGGTATATGTGCAGGAGTAGGTGAGAATGAGAGGGCAAAGGAAGGAGTATGTATAGTTGTGAGTAAAAGATGGAAGAAGAGCATAAGACAGTATGGATCAGTTGGGTAAAGGATTGTGTGGGTAAAGTTGAAAGTTGGAATACAAATGTGGGCGATTGTGTGTGTGTATGCGCCAACGCAAGATCATGCTAGAAGAGTGAGAGAAGAGTTCTAGACGAATGTAGAAGTGTGCATGGAAAAGTTTGGAAGGAATGAGAGAGTGTTTTTGATCAGTGATATGAATGGTAAAGTTGGGAATGTGAAGGTGGATGGAATAGTTGGTGAGTGGGGTGTGCCTGCTGAGATAGATCAGAATGGGAGTGCATTAGTGGACATTTGTGCTGGGAGGGGGTTGGTGATAGCCAATACCCTCTTCAGGCATAAAATGATCCACAGGTATACATGGCGAGTGATAAGAAGGGTGGGTGGTGAACTGAATGAAAGGAAGGCAATGATTGATTATGTGTGTGTGGATGAAAGGATGCAAAGATGTGTAATGGATGCAAGAGCTTATAGAGGTTGGGGGAGTGGACTTTCTGACCACTACTTGGTGGTGGCCAGAATTAGGATTCAAGTAAGATGGAGGAATAGAAGAAGGGAAAGACGAGAGGAAGTAGTAGTTGCAAGGAGAGTGGAAAGGTTACAAGAGGATGAGAAAAAGACAGAGTATAAGAGAGAAGTGGAGGAACGATTGGGCAAATATGAATTGAAGCAGATGGGAGACGTGGAAGGTGTGTGTAGGATATTTACAGAAGAAATATGTGCAGCATGTGATGTGGTGTGTGGAAGGAAGAGAAGACAGAGGGGGGTGCAAGGAACAGCGTGGTGGACTGAAGAGGTGAAACAGGCTGTGACACAAAAGAAGAAAGCATACAATGAATGGATGAGAAATAGGGGCGTGGAAGAAGTTGAGAAGCGGAAGAGAGAGTTATATGTAGAAAGAAAGAGGTGAAAAGATTAGTAAGAGAAAGAAGAGAGTGGATGAGGAATTTGGAAGGAATTTGAGTGGAAAGTGGAGGGACTGTAAGAAAATGTTCTGGAAAGAGGTGAAAAGAGTAAGACAGGGTGGAAGTGAAGTTAGCAGGGGAGTGAAAGATAAAAATGGTAGATTACTGGTGGAGAAGGGAGAAAAAGTGAGCAGATGGAGAGAATGCTTTAAGGAATTGTTGAACATAGAGGATGGAAGTAATGCGAGTATAAGTGGCTGGGGAATGGCTGGGAGAAGGAGGGAGGTGAGAAGACAGGAAGAAATCAGTAGGATAGAAGTTGTGGAAGCAATGAAGAAAGTTAAATTGGGGAAAGCCTCAGGAATTGATGGAGTGTGTGGTGAAATGCTGAAGCATGGAGGAGAGATAGTAGTAGAATGGATGTGGAAGATGTGCAGGTTGGCCTGGGAGGAAGGTAGAGTCCCGGAGGATTAAGAGTCAGGTATAATTATTCCCTTGTACAAAGGAAAAGGGGAAAAAGAAGTGTGTGGTAATCATAGGGGCATTTGTCTTCTTAGTATAATAGGAAAAGTGTATGGTACGATACTTATTGACAGAGTTAGAGAAAGAACAGAGAAATTAGTTGGAGAAGAACAGGGAGGCTTTAGGAAGGGAAGAGGTTGTGTAGATCAGATATTCATTCTTAGATCTTTAGTGGAAAAGTTTCTAGAGAAGGGAAAGAAGTTGTATGCGCCTTTCATGGATTTGGAGAAAGCATATGACAGGGTGGATAGACAAGGATTGTGGAAAGTGTTAAGAATATATGGAGTGGATGGGAAGTTGTTGAATGCTGTGAAGAGTATGTACGATGGTGCAAAGGCTGCAGTGCGTGTGGATGGTGAACTAAGTGAATTTTTCTCTTTGAAAGTTGGGTTGAAACAGGGATGTGTCATGTCTCCATGGTTGTTCAATCTATACATGGATGGGGTAAAAAAGAGGTACAAGTTGGGGTAGTGGATGTTGGAGTGGCCCTGGTGAGAGAGGATAGTGTTTGGAAACTCCCTGTACTGTTGTTTGCAGATGATACTGTGTTGTTGAGTGAAGACGAAGGGGAGCTGCAAGGCTTGGTGGATGAGTTTAGGAGAGTGTGTAAGAAACGGAATCTAAAGGTGAATGTAGGGAAGAGTAAAGTGATGGTCTTTGAGAGAGGTGAAGTCAGTGAATGTACAGCGAGGTTGGATGGTGAGGAATTGGAAAATGTGAGTACGTTTAAGTACTTGGGTAGTGTGATGAATAAGGATGGAGGTTTAGAGTGTGAAGTGCTTGAAAGGGTACAGCAGGGAAGAAAGGTTTCTGGTTCTTTGAAAGTAGTGATAAGAAACAGGGAAGTGAGCATGGAAGTGAAAAAGTTACTACATGACAGTATTGTGATACCAACTCTAATGTATGGAAGTGAAGCTTGGACGTTGTTGGAAGGACACAAGTCAAGAGTGAGAGCAGTGGAAATGAGTTATTTAACCCGCCCCGTCCCGACGACGTATGGGTACGTCACCACGATTTGCATTTGCCAGTCCCGGCGACGTACCAGTACGTCGTGCAATTGCAAGGTCGCTAATTTGCACAATTTTCAATTTTCGCACGTGATTTTTCGTATGTATACACGGGACACCTTCCTCTATTCCTGTACAAGATATCAAGCAGGGACAATGCCTTACACTGCATAACCTCCCCCCTCCCCCCCTCACGACATTGTCTTGGCAAAGGACCTGTTACCAGTGACCTGGCTAGTAAAGTTATTCAGGGCCAGAGTGATTCCCCAATCGATGACAATGTGGAGGACAATGTTTACATAGCATTAGAAGAAGAAACAGCCAGAAATAATGATCAGGTAGTGTGGCAAAAATAGGTCAGGTATGGTGATTAGTTAGTGAGTGAAACAATGCTTATAATGCCTTTATTACTGCTTGAAAACCAATATACTGTCATACTACATATACATTCGTACCAAGTAAATAAATAAGTACCGTTTATGAGTGGATAAAATAGTTACCCTCCCATAGAACTCGTTTTCTTTGGTGCCAGCATGTTAGAAAACCCACTCAGGTAAGGAGGAACTCCTACCTGGATTGGGCACTTTAAACCTCAGGTGAGCGATTTCTCTATGAATTTTCGATGTTTCTCACCAAAAGCGAAGGTTTTAGCCAAAAAAAAAAAAATCGAAAATACCTCGGGACTGGGGGATGTCGGAGATGCGGAAAGCCTCGGGACGTGACGGGTTAAGATGAGCCTGTGGAGTCACATGGAGAGACAGGCTGACAAATGAGGATATAAAGGAGCGTTGTGGTGTTGATGTGGATGTGATAGGAAGCGTTATGAGGAACACACTGAGGTTTTTTTTTTTTTATGTGAAGAAGAAGGAACCAAAGGCCATGAGCCCGCAAAACTGTTCCTTCCAAGAGAAAAACAAAATACAAGAGAGAGCCATATTCAAGATCCATTCATTTCGAGATGCCTGGACACACTGCGTTTGAAAGACTGGAGATCATAGGAAGCAGGAAATACAGACAGAGGGAGACAGTTCCAGAGTTGACCTGTTGCATAAATGAAGGACTGAGAGTAACGGTTAACTCTTGCATTAAAGAGTTGGACAGAAAAGGGGTGAGAGTTTGCTGCTAGACGGGTGTTACGTGCCCGTCGTAGAAGTGGAGGAATGCATGCAGACAGTTCAGAGGAACAGTGACATTGCGGCGAAGAGACAGAGGTTGAAGGGAGTCAGTAAGAGGGGGAGAGTTAATGAGATGGAAAGCCTTTGACTCCACCCTATTGAGAAGAGCTGTATGTGGGGAGCCTCCCCACACATGAGAGTTGTACTCCACACTGGGGCGGATAAAACCCCTGTATAGAGTCAACAATTGTGCAGGGGCAAAGAAGGAACGGAGTCGGCTTAGCACACCCAATCGCTTGGAAGCAGATTTTACGAGATGTAATATGATCTTTCCAAGATAAGTCCCGAGTAAATGAAACCTCAAGGATGTTCAAGGATGATGCAGGATTAAGTTGAGTATTATTAAACATAAGTGGGTATACCTGTGGAAGATTTTGTCGGGTTGATAGGTGCAAAAACTGAGTCTTTCATGCATTAAAAACTACCAGATTATTTTACCCCAGTCAGAGATACGAGCCAAGTCAGACATAAGGTGTGCCATAGCCTTATCCCTTGCCTGTTGAAGTAACTGCTGAGATGGACGTTGTGGGGATCGAATGGAAAGGAGAAGGGTGGAGTCATCAGCGTATGAGTGGATAGTGTTAGATGTACAGCTTAGAAGGTCATTGATGAATAAAAGGAAGAGAATTGGTGATAGGACAGAGCCCTGAGGAACGCCACTGTTAATAGATCTAGGAGATGAACGATAGCCGTCTACAACAGCGGCTATAGAACGACCAAAAAGGAAGCTAGAGATGAAGGCACAGAAAGAAGGATAGAAACCGTAAGAGGGCAGTTTGGAAATTAAAGATTTATGCCAGACTCGATCGAAAGCCTTTGAGATGTCAAGTGCAATGGCAAAGCTTTCGCCAAAGTCCCGAAAGGAGGATGACCAGGAGTCTGAAAGGTAGGTGAGAAGGTCGCCTGTGGAGCGTCCCTGACGGAACCCATACTGACGATCAGAAAGAAGGTTGTGATAGGAGAGGATGGAGGGTGAAAGACTGACGAAGAGAGTGTATGTGAGTGAGGTGGAGGGGGGAAGAGGGAGGGGGAGGCCGAGGATGAGATAAAGGGATGGGGTGGAGAGGTATATTAGAGAGGGGGGTGTGAGTTGGGAGCAGGGCAGTGAAATGGCGAGGGACAGGGCGACTTGGAGGCGATTTGTTTGTGGCCACCCCAAACGGGATGGAGGCGTCTGACAATAGATAGATAGACAGCAAGAACACAGTAAATATCTAGAAGCACAGCAAGAACACACTAAATATCTAGAAGCACAGCAAGAACACACTAAATATCTAGAACCACAGCAAGAACACACTAAATATCTAGAAGCACAGCAAGAACACAGTAACTATCTAGAAGCACAGCAAGAACACACTAAATATCTAGAAGCACAGCAAGAACACAGTAAATATCTAGAACAAAGAAATTTATCAAGAACAAAAGAAATATCAAGAAGAACAGAAAGAAGCTCCAGCAGAACACTATGCAGAAGTAGAGGAACCGGTGAGTGGGCAGACAGGACCTTCACCACCTGTGTGAGGAGATGAGAGGGCAGACAGCACCTTCACCAGCTGTGTGAGGAGATGAGTGGGCAGACAGGACCTTCACCAGCTGTGTGAGGAGATGAGTGGGCAGACAGCACCTTCACCACCTGTGTGAGGAGATGAGTGGGCAGACAGCACCTTCACCAGCTGTGTGAGATGAGTGGGCAGACAGCACCTTCACCAGCTGTGTGAGGAGATGAGTGGGCAGACAGCACCTTCACCAGCTGTGTGAGGAGATGAGTGGGCAGACAGCACCTTCACCAGCTGTGTGAGGAGATGAAACTGAAGCAACAAGAGGTGGCAAACAGTAAGGTAGAGAGAATAAGCGGCCAGGTAAGAGAGGTGAGGCAAGAGGTGTCCTGTATAGTGGAGGATAAAGTCAGGACGTGTGTAACAGGGTTGAAGGTCTTTGTTCTTCATGATGTTCTCTCAACACCGCTAGTATATGTTTCTTTTCTTCATGCTGTGCTGCTAACACTGCAAGTATTTCTTTTGTTCTTTCTGTGCTGCTAACACTGCAAGTATATTTGCCAGAGATATATCCACTGTTTTGGCAACCTGTCCATGCTCTCTCTCAAAACATATGTCACTCCTGACGCCAATGTGTTGCACTGCAGAGTTTGTTGATATATTTAGAACAATGAGTACACAAACCGGACATGATCAAAAGCCACTAAACATTTTTGGGTTTTATTCCTTCCTGGCTTAGGTGAGGTATACTGGCTAAATACTGTGGCTTTTCTCTCTCTCATGCTACCTTCATCATTACTCCCTAATACTCAATCATTATCTGTTCATATACTGGCTACTCTGTCTTTCACTGATTAACACTCATTGTCTGACTGACTACTCATCACCCTGAACTGCTCTCTGTTGGCCGCCACACACAAACCAAACTAGGAGGCTTTACATTATCCCCCCCCCCCCCAAACTGACTCTATCTCTAAAACAACACATATTCTAGAGCCTGGGAGGGAACTCACATTGTATCACATAATAATCCACTTAAATCTATAATACACAATAACAGTCACGACAAAAACAAATTCCCAAGGTAAGACATGTCCATTTTCTAAAATGTTCCTCACAATTCCAGACATAAAACTTCGGCCTAATCCTATGGCATAACACTTAATTTCTAGAATGTTCCTCATCTCCAGATATAAACCATCAACTTAATCCTACAGCATAATGCTTGACTTCTGGAGGGTTCCTCACACCTGCACATATAAACCACTAAGCTAATCCCACTGACACAACAGGGGTACAAATGGACCAGCCTTCTGTGCCGCATTAGAATGGCATCACAATTTGATACATGCCAAAACCAGGATGTTAGGATTATTAAGGTTAGATTACAGAAAACTGTTAGGACAAGATAAATGCTGTATGGTTCAGTTAAGGTTAGGTTATAATAGGTTAGATTAGGTAGCATTAGGCAAAATTAGGTTAGGTGTGGTCAGGGTTAGATTAATATAGGCTAGGTTAGGTAGGACTGGCAAAAATTAGATTAGGTATGATCAGGGTTAGGTTAGGTAGCATTAGGCAAAATTAGGTAAGTTATGGTCAAGGTTAGATTAAAATAGGCCAGGCCTGGATAAATTAGGTTAGGTCACAAAAATTTAGGTTAGGTAGGGTATGGGCAGGCCACAGTTGACGAGGGTATGTTACAATCACTGCGCTGGGTTTGGGCAAATCACTACTGATGAGGGAAAATTTGTGCCAAAATAGTATTAGACAGTGTCCATCTGTCTCGCGCACAAGATGGCCTCCACTGAATCTTAAAAATGCACTCATGGAAAAAAGAAAAAAAAAAAGTGTAATACAAGGAGAAGGGGAGGGGGCAAAACAAGATGATTTTGTGTCTCCTTGATGATTACCCCTCTGAGCTTCCACCCAGGCATACATACTATATATGGCATTTACCTCATATCTTAAAACTGTACACAGCAGAAATATTGGTAGTGCAATTTAATTTATCATCATCACTATACATGGTAAGCAGGGCCATGCAGAGCCATGGAAAACCATCACAGGTAAAATCAGCCTTACAACCAGCTATTGTTCTTTTATCATAAACTAGAGGAGCAAAACCTGGATTCAAATCCGAACCAGATCAAGATCTGCTCCATTATCTATCAATGAGTACAGACAGAAGAGGCCTTAACTACAGTCAAATGCTCTAGTTTGCTGGTGTCCTGTTCATTACACAAATTGTAATGCTAATTTTTGTGCTGTATCATCACATAATATAATATTATTATAGATGAAATACACAAATAATTTGAAAAGCATGCAGGGAATATACACTGGATGTTGGTTTCACCAGCTACTGCTTACATCCTAGCCTGCTGCCCACTCACTGACACAGACTTCCCCACTTTGGTATCCTACTTGTCAATAATACGAGAAACAAGACAACACATGAAGCTGTTTGGTTTTACCAAGTCATATCCACAGCCTCATGGTTTCTGGCTCATCCAAACTTAGTTCTCTGACCAATTTATAACAAATGCTCTCACTTCTCTTTCTGGCAAGCTACTTACATATCCACAAATATTTTCTACTCATATTCCACTTCTTTTATCATGAACATCGCCAGATTCGCAGCATCCTGGTTGTTCATCACTTCTTTTTTTTTTCACACTGATGCCTGCATTAGTAAAACTCAACAGAGAAAACGACCATTATTTGTCTTGCACTCACCTGGAAATATTTGCCTTTTTTTTTTCCTTGTGTGCACAGGACTACGCATGTGATCACCTTTTCGAAATTCAATGCTCTTGTTATTGCTTCTCTGTTATTAACTGAATATATATATCCATGTGACCATGGCTTAACCACAGGCTGGATAGCACCATCATGTGGCTTAACCACAGGCTGGATAGCACCATCATGTGGCTTAACCACAGGCTGGATAGCACCATCATGTGGCTTAACCACAGGCTGGATAGCACCATCATGTGGCTTAACCACAGCACCATCATGTGGTTTAACCACAGGATGGATAGCACCATTATGTACTTAACCACAGGCTGGATAGCACCATTATGTGGCTTAACCACAGCACCATCATGTGGCTTAACCACAGCACCATCATGTGGTTTAACCACAGGCTGGATAGCACCATCATATGGCTTAACCACAGGCTGGATAGCACAATCATGAGGCTTAACCACAGGCTGGATAGCACCATCATGTGGCTTAACCACAGGCTGGATAGCACAATCATGTGGTTTAACCACAGGCTGGATAGCACCATCATGTGGCTTAACCACAGGCTAGATAGCACCATTATGTGCTTAACCACAGGCTGGATAGCACCATGATGTGGCTTAACCACAGGCTGGATAGCACCATCATGTGGCTTAACCACAGCACCATGATGTGGCTTAACCACAGGCTGGATAGCACCATCATGTGGCTTAACCCTTTCTGGCCACAAATAGGTCCAGCCTGAGAAACCACATTTTTGACCAAAAAATCAAGGTTTGTAAATTTAGAAACACACACAATATTCATGCATAAGGAACTAATACTCATCTGTCCACAAAATATTAGGGCTTTACTTAGCATACAAGAGCCACAATAACCATGGGAAGCTGCACAGCAAGTGGTGTGTGGTGTCTCAAGCCAGTGCATTTCTGTATACAAAATGACAGAGAAACACTCCTACTAACCTAAAATCATAAGTCTGTGTTTATTTCTTCACAACTGGATTGTGTAATACCCAGGAAATGAAAAAATATTGAGAGAACTACTGATAACATTCACCAGCCACAGTTTTGAGTTGCAGGCAAATAGGCAAGCCACAATCGTGGCCATGAGACCCATACTGATACAGCCACAATCGTGGCCATGAGACCCATACTGATACAGCCACAATCGTGGCCATGAGACCCATACTGATACAGCCACGATCGTGGCCATGAGACCCATACTGATACAGCCACAATCGTGGCCATGAGACCCATACTGATACAGCCACAATCGTGGCCTTGAGACCCATACTGATACAGCCACAATCATGGCCATGAGACCCGTACTGATACAGACACAATCGTGGCCTTGAGACCCATACTGATACAGCCACAATCGTGGCCATGAGACCCATACTGATACAGCCACAATCGTGGCCATGAGACCCATACTGATACAGCCACGATCATGGCCATGAGACCCATACTGATACAGCCACGATCGTGGCCAGGAGACCCGTACTGATACAGCCATGATTGTGGCCAGGAGACCCATACTGATCCAGCCATGATTGTGGCCTGGAGACCTGAATGGTTTAAACATGGGGTGGATAACATTGTCTCGTGGCTTAACCACACGATAGATACTACGGTCTCATTTTTGCCATGCTTGGCCACTGCTACCCTAAGATGGTTTTCTAAACTTCCCTCAATCTCCTCGCCTGTGAACACCTCAGGGGTGTCCTTGGGTAGATATGGATGCAGGAACATTGCTTCTGCCCTGTGATGGACTAACAGCTTTTGGCATTCCTCCCAGATCTTTACAGCAGTGACCCTTACCACCTTTGTTGGGTCAGCCCTAATCTTGGGTCACCATTCCCAGTCTTCAGATTAGTAGCCCATCCTTTTACCAGGAATTCTTTTACCCTGTTGAGAGCAGTCACATTGGTACCATCCCAGGACACTGATGGTCGACCCATCCCACTCCAGGATGGGGTGGGATGGCTTGACCCTGTCCTGAGGACTAACATCCTCTCCTTGAATAAGGCCCAAGTAATCAGGGTCACATTAACTTTCTGGGGGCTGTAGCGAGACCACCAGTTGTAGGCTAAACCAGATATTGGGGCTCCTACCCAGGGAAGCAGCCCCCATCATGAGGTCTTGTGTGATGCCTGTCACTGTAATGTTATCATTTATATATCAATTTATTTGATTTTTTTTTTATTCTTTGTTTTCAGTGGTGGGGGCCTTGGCTGTGAGTTATTCAGCCTAGTGATTAATCTACCCCTGCATGTAGCCTCTTGACTGGGCATAATTAGTTAACACCAAGCCATTGTGAAGGACTGTCCTGTCCTAACATGGACACTGTCTTTTAAATCACAATCTGAATCCTTGTTTGTGATGCCATCCCATTGTGAATGACTGTCCCATCATAATATAGGAACAGCACATCTTGTGTCATAGTAAATCACACTCTGAAAACCTATTGGTGGCATCATCCATCCATCCATCATCCAATCCTATGTTGCCCCATGAGGAGCGTAGGAACCCTGGGCTAGGCAAGTTGGTTCTGACATTGAAGATAAGAGTGACCAGCCTCACTCATCCCTGAGTGGCATTACATGAGCAATAATCCCCAACCACCCATTGGATATAAACCTTCACTGGCTCAATCCGACTGGAGTGCCTTAATTACCCACTAAACCACCAGGTGCCATAATTTGGTTATATGGTTACCACCCAGCATAGTAAATGGTTTCCTGGTGTACAGGAAACTATTTGGCTTGTCACTCAGTGTAAAGTCACCCATAGGCAGGAAAAGGAGGAAAGAATGAAGGTAAGAAAATCAGAAGAGGAAGTGTAAAGTCACCACAGGCAGAAGGAAGAGGAATGAATGAAGGAAAGAAAGACAGAAGAGAAAGGAAGAGAGGAAAGGGCAGACATCCAAACCAGCACTACATCGAGTCAGTGGATGGTAAGGGCCCCACCTCCCACCAATTGGTGTCATACAGCCATCATAAATGATTATCACATCCTACCCCAAAAACAACATACAGTAGTTATACTTTCCATTCCTCTTCCTTCTGTCCACGGGTGACCCTACACTAAGTGACAAGCCAAATGGTTTCCTGTACACCAGGAAACCATTTACTATACTGGGTGGTAACATATAACCAAATTATAGCGCCTGGTGGTTTAATGGGTAATTAAGGCACTCCAATCAGACTGAGCCAGTGCAGGTTTATATCCACAGGATGGTTGGAGTTTATTGCTCACATAATTACATTCAGGGATGAAAGAGGCTGGTCATTCACATCTTAAATGCCAGGACCAACTTGCCTAGCCCTCTCATGGGGCAACACTGGACTGTATGATGAATGAATGAATTAATATACTTTCAACACATTCCCGCATCTTTTTCTTTCACAACCATTAAAACTTTATCATATCTTGCCTTGCTGCCTAGTTCCATCATACCCTCTGATTACATGCCTTCATAATATGCATTTATTTGTATGTAAGCTGTTCCTATTACGCTGGACATCTCCTAGTGCATGGTAATTTGGGTGAAAAAATACACTGTGTTGGTGAAAAATGTGCACTGCAAACATATCATGTACTAATGCTATCAAGGGTGACATATCTTACTTGATTTTTGCCTTATATTTTTCATGACATGCTTGACATTAGTGATTTAAGCACCCAGCCAGTGCTCTACCTTGCAGTTAAAGTGCCCTCCCCCCCCCCTATAAGACAAATATAAAGGAAAATCTTGAATCAAAAGCACTGTAAAAATTGTGTTCCATTAGACCTGCCCCAGTAAATTAAAAACACTTAAAGCACACTCTCACTACAAGGTGGTGCACTAGCCATATCCCGCCCCATCCCAATGTTTCCTGGGCAGTGGTAGGCCCCAGTCACAACATTTTTGGACCTTTTTTTTTTTTTTGGCTCAAACATCCGCTTTTGGTGAGAAACATCGAAAATTCACAGAGAAATCGCTCACATTCATTCATTCATTCATTGCCAGACGCCATGTATCCCAGACGGGGTGGCCAATGGCTTAGAGTTAATTGTTTTACAGGGAGGGGCACTAATCCTCCACCAACCCCACTTGACAGAAATCGCTCACCTGAGGTTTAAAATACTCGATCCAGGTACGAGTTCCTCCTTACCTGACTGGGTTTTCTAACAGGCTGGCACCAAAGAAAACGAGTTCTATGGGAGGGTAACTATTTTATCCACTCATAAACAGTATTTATTTAATTACTTGGTACGAATTTATATGTAGTACAAGAGGTTTTCAAACAGTAACATAGGCATTATATGCATTGTTTCACTCACTAACTCATCACCATTCATGACCTTTTTTTACCACATTACCTGATCATCATTTCTGACTGTTTCTTCCTCTAATGCTATGTAAACTTTGTCCTCCACATTGTCATCGATTGAGGAATCACTCTGGCCCTGAATGTCTTTATTGGCCAGGTCACTGGTAACAGGTGAATTGCCGAGATAATGGCGTGCAGGGGGAGGGGAGAGGTTATGCGGTGTAAGGCATTGTCCCTGCTTGGCATCTTGTAGAGGAATAGAGGAAGGTGTCCCGTGTATACGTGCCAAAAATCACTCGTGAAATCACTCGCGAAAATTGAAAATTGTGCAAATTAGGGACCTTGCAATGTTGCCGTGTTAATTTACGTCTCCGAGATATGAGTGCACATCATGTGAGGACGTGAATTCACGTCTCCGGGACGCGGCGGGTTAAACACAATTATCCCATAATAAAATGTATTATAAAAAAGGTAAGTTGCAAGACCAACAGTACAGTACCCTCACGTCCAACACGTGTTTGTCCAGCACTGAGAGCAAAAAATTAGTACGATTTAATACAATTTAATTACTGTAACATGGGTGCATTAGCATAACACGCACAGAGCTCCGAGAAGTGGGCAAAATCCGAAGAGTTCGCCTCTAGCAAGATCACCCCCGGTCCAACACGGTCATACTGGATGTTCCTGTGATGCTGACAGCCAATCAAAACTTCTGATCAAGTTGCCTCCCCCACCCGCTATTGTGACGTGATCGTGATGTCACCCAATCAAAAATGCTTCTGCTCTCGCATGATGTTTTGTTTAAATTTCTCACGCCACAGTGCCACTCAGTCGCATAATTTGCATTGGAAGGTGCTTTTTTCTCGCTGCATTTTCCGCCCTTGCTACTGCATTTTATCCTGCTCACGATGCCTAGGAAGCCTTCTGAGAACCCCAAGAAGTGGCGGCATCTCCCTCAGGCCACCAAGCTAGAAATCATTGAGAGGAAGAAGAAAAGGGAGAGGAAAGTAGACATCGCCAAGGCCTACGACGTGAATGATGCCAGCATGAGGACCATAATAAAAAACCAAGACAAAATCCTGGCAGCAGTGCAGGCTTACGGAGTGCTAAGACAGGCAGAAGCAGGATCTTCCATGCATGAGGATTAGGACAGTGATTCTGAGTGTGATTTCACAGGATTTATGAGGAAGGTTGAGGAGGAGCAGCAGCCATTACCCGCTAGTGATGCCAGCAGCCATCCTCCGGGGACCCAGTAGGACTACCTACAGCCTCGGATACCACCTTCCATTCCCAGCAAACCCACCAACACTATCCTAAAAGGTAAGTTATCATTCATAGTACAACACCATTTATTATAATTACAGTAGTACCAATATATGTAAAGGTATATGGTACGTATTTAGGGTGACTTTTCCTAGGGTTGCTGACATAATTCATTTTTCCCCATAAGCTCTGTTGTTTGTCCAACACGTTTTTGGTCCAACACGGGACCTGTGCATGAAAATATTACCGTGTTGGATGCAAGGGTACTGTACATACATGTACAATATTTTTGTGTACAGATGTTGTGCAGGATATAGTGCACCTTGCTGCCCAGTTTATTGTGTACTAAATGAATGCCCTGTACTGCTGTACAACTATCACAGTGAACAGCCCTCTCCTAATACAGTGCACCCTTGATATAACTAACTACTGAAAATGGTACCAAACCCTTGATGTTATAGCCCAACACCGTGCTGTTTAGTAATTTCCAAGGCATTGTGGCTTTTACCGAACAAAGATTGTTAAATATACAGCATTGTTTGGCTGTATACTCATACACAATAACATACTGGTAGGTCTAAATGGTTCTTTTTCTCAATAAATGCTCTATTTACTAACTGATGTGTTTATTCTTACAATTCTGGGAGTAATTGCACTCCAAATAAAGACTGAAATAGGCTTTAGATAAATTATGTTTATTCTAATCTTTCTGGGAGTAATTACACTGCAATGAAAGACTGCAAGTAGGCCTTGGATAAATCTATGTTCATTTGTCATTCAGTATTTATAAGGAAAATGTGGGTAACGGGAACTCACACTGTACATTACCTGTTACATTAGGGTAAATACTACATATCAGAGAATAACAAAGCAAACAGTACAGAAAAGTTGCATGTACAATAAACATTAAAAAAAAAAATGCATTCCACCCCTGGCACAGATAATTATTGATAACCACCAAAATCCTGCACTATACTGTACACTGCCTATACATTACTGTACACTTGCTGTTCAGTGTTTACAGGTAAAGTGTGGGTAAAGAAAAATCACTGTACATTAACCCCATCATTACCGGAAATGTGTTGTGTCACGTGTGTGTCACAATTTCATGCGCACATGCCCTACCGAGTGTGCCCCCCATGACACGCATATGATAGTTATAACCTGTGTGTGTACAGGGCTCCCAGGGACTCGGTTTATGGGTTATGTGCATCCACGTGGTGGCAGTTGTGTCTGTGTTTGTAAACAAAGAGCTCCAGCCCCTGGTGGTGTGATCCATACGTCAGTGAAATGTTATGAACTTTGACCACTCATGTACTGCCAATTCTGTGATGCAATTTCTACACACCAATCATAATATTTCATTTATATTTACCAAATTAACATCCCATATATTTGGCAACACATGCCTCCCAGGACTATATATATCAGTCACTGGCTTCCCTCAAATTCAGTACCACTTGCATTGCGTGAGGGGAGAATACTGTGTGATTCATTACGCAGTTATGGAGCAGTTACCACTGTCTGATAGTGAGGATGAATATGACGGTGGGTCAATGAGTGATTTTGAGTTCTCTGATGATTCAGTGGAAAGTGATGATACTGAATTTGACCCAGACAATGTTAGTGAAGTTGAAACTGAGAGTAGTGATGATGAGAGTATTGAGACGTTGTCTGCGGCCAGTGACGAGTCATGTAGCCCCCCTCCCTCCCAACCAGTGCAGTTGCCAGCACTGCCACACACTTTACACTTCTTTCTGACCCTTTTTCTGACACCAGACATAACCCTCTCCTTACATATGACACTGATTTTCCTGATGTATATCCAAGTATTATTCTACATCATCAAAGCCATCCTATGAGTATCCTTGACTGTTTTCAGTTATTTATGGGGAAGGATATGATTGCTGCTCTGTGTCTCTGGACAAATGCACTATCTATCCATCTATTCCCAGACGCTTCAATCCCATTTGGGGTGGCCACGAACACCTCCATGTCGCCCTGTCCCCCGCCATTTCACTCCCCTGCTCCCAACTCACACACCCCTCACTCATATACCTCTCCACCCTATCCCTCCATCTCATCCTCGGCCTACCCCTCCCTCTTCCCCCTCCATCTCACTCACATACACTCTCTTCGTCAGTCTCTCACCCCCCATCCTCTCCACATGGCCAAACCACCTCAGTGTGTTCCTCATAACACTTCCTATCACATCCACATTCACACCACAACGCTCCTTTATATCCTCATTCGTCAGCCTGTCTCTCCATGTGACTCCATAGGCTCCTCTTAAATAACTCATTTCCACTGCTCTCACTCTTGACTTGTGTCCTTCCAATAACGTCCAAGTTTCACTTCCATGCGTTAGAGTTGGTATCACAATACTGTCATGTAGTAACTTTTTCACTTGCATGCTCACTTCCCTGTTTCTTATCACTGCTTTCAAAGAATCAGCAACCTTTCTTCCCTGCTGTACCCTTTCAAGCACTTCACCCTCCAAACCTCCATCCTTACTCCTCACACTACCTAAGTACTTAAACGTACTCACATTTTCCAATTCCTCACCATCCAACCTCGCTGTACATTCACTGACTTCACCTCTCTCAAAGACCATCACTTTACTCTTCCCTACATTCACCTTCAGATTCCGTTTGCTACACACTCTCCCAAACTCACTCACCAAGCCTTGCAGCTCCCCTTCGTCTTCACTTAACAATACAGTATCATTTGCAAACAACAGTACAGCGTGTTTCCAAACACTGCACTCTCTCACCAGGGCTACTCCAACATCCACTACCCTACCTTGTATCTCTTTTATAACCCTGTCCATATGCAGATTGAACAACCATGGAAACATGACACATCCCTGTTTCAATTCAACCTTCAAATAGAAAAATTCACTCAGTTCACTATCCACATGCACTGCAGCCTTAGCACCCTCATACATATTCATGGCATTCAACAACTTCCCATCTACTCCATATAGTATTAACGCTTTCAACAATCCTTGTCTATCCACCCTCTCATATGCTTTCTTGAAATCCATGAAGGCCGCATACAACTTCTTTCCCTTCTCTAGAAACTTTTACACTAAAGATTTAAGAATGAATATCTGATCTACACAACCTCTTCCCTTCCTAAAGCCTCCCCGTTCTCCAACTAATTCCTCTGTTATATTCCTAACTCTGTCAGTAAGTCTTACCATATACTTTTCGTATTACAGTAAGAAGACAAATGCCCCAATGATTACCACACACTTCTTTTTCACCTCTTCCTTTGTACAGGGGGAATAATTATAGCTGACTTCTAATCCTCCATGACTCTACCTTACTCCCAGGCCAATCTGCACATCTTCCACATCCATTTTACTACTATCTCTTCCCCATGCTTCAGCATTTCACCACACATTCTATCAATTCCTGGGGCTTTCCCCATTTTAACTTTCTTCATTGCTTCCACAACTTTCATCCTACTGATTTCTTCCTCTCTTCTCACATCCCTCCTTCTCCCAGCCATTCCCCAGTCACTTATATTTGCATTACTTTGATTCTCTATGTTCAACAACTCCTCAAAGTGTTCTCTCCATCTGCTCACTTTTTCTCCCTTCTCCACTAGTAATCTACCACTTTCATCTTTCACTCCCCAACTAACTTCTTTGCCACCCTGTCTAACTCTCTTTACCTCTGTCCAGAAAATTGTCTTACTGTACGTTACATCCACCTTACACTCAAATTCCTTCAAAATTCTTCATCCACTCTCTTCTTACTCTTTCTTACTAATCTTTTTACTTCTCTTTTCCTCTCTACATATAACTCTCTCTTCCGTCTCTCAACTTCTTCCACACCCATTTCTCATCCACACACTACATGCTTTCTTCTTTTGTGCCACAGTCTCTCTCACCTCTTCATTCCACCATGCTGTTTTCTGCACCCTTTTTTGCCTTCTCTTCACCCCACATACCACCTCACATGCTGCACAGATTTCTTCTGTGAATATCTTGCACACACCTTTCACGTCCCCCATCTGCTCCAATCCATATTTACCCAATCACTCCTCCACTTCCCTCTTAAATTCTGCCTTTTCTTCCTCCTCTTGTAAGATTTCCACCCTCCTTGTATGCACTACTTCCTCCTGTCCTTCCTTTCTTCTATTTCTTCATTTCATTTGGACTTCGATTCTGACCACCACCAAGTGGTGGTCAGAAAGTTCACTCCCCCGACCTGTATATACTCTTGCATCCAGTAAACACCTTCTCATTCTTCCATCCACACACACATAATCAATCACTGCCTTCCGTTCATTCAATTCACCACCAACCCTTCTCATCTCTCGCCACGTATACCTATGGATCATTTTGTCCCTGAAGAGGGTATTGGCTATCACCAACCCCCTCCCGGCACAAATGTCCACTAAAGCACTGCCATTCTCATCCATCTCTGCAGGCGCACCCCACTCACCAACTACTCCATCCACCTTCACATTTCCTTCTTTTCCATTCATATCTCCAATCAAAAACAAAAGAATGAAGGAAAGAGAGAAAAGAGGATGGAAGAAATGAAGGATGGAGGAAAGGAAAGGGCAGACACCCAACAGCAGCACTACATCGAGTGAGTTGATGGTGAGTGCCCCACCTATCACTGATTATCACCCATAGTTAATAATGTCTTGGCTCAGTAGATCGTATCACACGCTGCATTAGGTGTGGCCAGCCACAAGTACCAACAGTAGCTAAAGGGGCACTTCAGACCTAAGCACTCACATGTATTTTTTTTTTTCCTACAACCAACTTTTTAAACATTTTCTATTAAACTGGCAATCCAGCCTAAGAGATAAAACATGTCTTCTCCATCACTTGTTAGTGAATGGCACCATACATGGTTAAAGCCTGATTCCTTCTACAACCTTTGCCACATTTATCATAACCATGTAATTGTTATCATACCTGAAGGAACTGTCACGTGCCAAGTGAATAAGAATTTTTTCTGAACAGTTTTCCAGTCACCACATTTCAAATTTTTTAACTCCTGAACTGATACTGGAGAGGACTTCAAACTATTTACCCCATTCATCATACTTGAATTTCTTCAACCCTTAACCGGCTGCGTGCCGGCCACTTCAACCCTCAGTGCCACCCCCCTGCCGGCCAAATTTTTTTTTTTTTTTTGTTGCTAAAATGATAGATTTTGATGTGAAAAAAATGAATTTAACCATAAAAAAACTCACCAGAGGCTGGAAGTGCATTTTTCATAGTCCGTCCAGCTGCCCGCAGGTGTGAGCAGGCGGGGAATCCCCAGCGGCAGTGAGAGAAAACCCGTTTTCTATGCAAGGTAAACTCAGGTATTCTCGCCAACGTGACTCAGGGAAGGTATAGAAATGGTTTTAACAATTTTCTGTCCACTTCACACCCACAAAAGAAAAAAAAAATCTTATTACTGTATTTCATAAGGAAATCGTGTTTTGGGGGGAAAAGAATCACTTACTCATGCAACACTATACGTATCACTATGAATGCATTTTCTTACAGTTACGAGAAAATATGCATAACTTGACTTCACAATGTACAGCCCTTTCACTTACAGTAAATTATTATTATTTTTTTTATTTTTTTTTTTTTTATGTGTCCGACTCTGGGCATAGGCTTCACAGCCTGCTATCAAGGCCCAGCAGTCCTCCTACATACCACACACCTCTACATGCCTTCAGTATACACAGACATTACCAGAGTATTTTTGATCATCTCACTGTGAATACATGGTCTAACACTTACGAGAACATATGTAAAACTTTGTTCCACAACGTTCAGTACTTACACTTACGAGAAAATATTTACAACATATCATCACTGTATGCAGTACTTATAACACTTTCTGTGCATCTTTTTTCGTATTTACAACACTTTTTGAGTGTCTTTTTATCGCTCGTCGTTACCACACTATTGTTTCTCAATAGTTAGCAAGAGTGTGGTACTCCTTGAAGCATGGGTATAGGCACAGTCCTACATCACACTCTGTACACATATACCTTGAGTCCTTCTGCTAAATATGTGGCCTTACAGTACCGTTTGCACATACGTGACACCTCCACTGGGGATTCTGACGTGTTCCACTTGGAGGGACGATTTTGGGGAAGTGTCTAGAGGTGAGGCGGAGAGGTGTGGCAGTGGCGAGCAGCACTTCTGTCTTCCCCATATTCCCCCACTATTTCCTGCACCAGCTCACGAATATAGCCCTCGAAGGTCTCCTGGATGCCAGTGGTATGTGCGCGGAGATAGCGAGCGTTGAGGACGGTGATGTCGAGGAGATGGAAGAATAATTTTTTATACCACTTCATCGTGGGCCTGGCACAGTTAACACTGGAAATTATGGCATCTGATTGATCCACCTGTCACATATTCACATTATACGCCAGGACAGGTTCTGGTTTCCAGACGTGGTGCTGCCCTTCTGCCCTGTAATCTACACTGTCTGTGCGGTGTACAAGAGGCCAATGAACAGACGAGAGGAGGAATACTTCGTGGTTGTGGTGACAGGCTGTTGCAAGGATATTATGTGATTTGTAAAAAACAACCTCGTTTTTTCTGAAGCTTCCTTCTCACCTTCACCATGTGCCAACGGTTCTTCTTTACGGTGCCGCACAGACCAGTTTCCTGCAGGTGAAGGTACCTGGCGAGAAGGGGGCTTGTGTACCAATTATTGAGGTATAAGACATGCCCACGATGAAGGTATTCCTCAATCATCGTTTTTACCACAGCCCCTTAGAGTCCCAAACTTCTATCTTCTGTGATGTCCATCTGAACACCTGTGTACAGGACTATGTCCTGTACATATCCAGTCTTACAGTCGCACATCACGAAGATTTTGAAGCCAAACTTGTGTCTTTTGCTGGGAATATACTGACGAAAAGCAATATTACCTGTCCATTGCACTAGACTCTTGTCTATAACAAGGTCTCGGTATGGAGAGAAGGAGGTACGGAATTTCTCTCGAAGGTGATCAAAAACCAGACGTATCCTCCTCATCCTGTCTGTGTTCTTTGCGTTTGCAGGGTCAAGGGTGTCAAAAAAATGAAGGTGGCTCAGGATGTACTGAAAATGATTCCTTCCCATCACCTTGCCAAAAAATGGTGTCACCATTACTGGATCCACAGTCCAATACAAGGGAAGCTGATTTTTTTTCAATATCCCCATCAAAAGCACAAGTGCTAGGAACACATACATTTCACCCAGGGTCACGTCAGGTTCAAACAATCGGCTGTGTTGTGCCTGTGTTGTTCCCCCACGTTCAAATGCAGCAAAGGCGTTGGTCAGGGCAGCAATCTTCTAAACAAACTCCACGGGAATGTAGTTCCAGAAAAAGTCAAGCCTACTGGAGGTATGGTGAAGTTCAGGGACACTACACCCGGCTTCATTTTCGTGGATGAACGGGTGAATGTGGGGGACAAATTCACTACCGTCCTCCCACTCCCACGTCATTTCCTCATCATCATCATCACCTCCATGTTCCTCGGGCTGTGGGAAAGCATGGGGAAGTGTGAGGAATGGGGGAGAGTTTCACGTGAGGTGCTGTGTGTGGGGAAGGCGGGAAGACTTTGTCCTGAGGTGCTGGGCTGAGCTGGGTCACGTGGGGGCAAAGGAGAGCGCGGGCAAGATGAGTCACTCTACTCCAACAATGGAGCTTTCCCAAATCTTCCACATTTCCTCCCCACGTGGTGAAATCCTTTGCCTCCCCAATCACCCCTCAACCACAGGACTACCTTCCTCCTCCCTTTCCTCCTCATTGTCGTGACGTGCAAGACAACAACATGCAGGTGGCCTCCTACCACATGTTGCCCTAGTGCAGCCCACATACCTGGATTTTCTAAGTGAGGGAATTTCATCATCACTACTACTTTCCTCCTCAGGCTGGATGTAGTCCTTATCATGCACGTCGTCATCCTCCAAATCGCTTTCCCCAGTGTAGGGAACCCTACGGAGGTCCTGAATCTCCTCGTCAGAGAGACCACGGCGAGACATCACTGCACTGTGTGACTAACACAAGCAGAGTGAGGCAGAGTGAGCGTGAGGCGGTAACGCATGGGTGTATGGGCCAGGCCACCTGAGAGCAGATAGAGGAAGGGTTGCCCTACAAGCACACCAATTCTTGCGCGCCTAGCTTGAAAATTGCGGTCACAATGAATTTTTAAAATCAAGACTGCTTTAAAACAGCACTGGCACTGAGCGCACAATTACGTCAGACCATTTTAAAAAGGCACTGGCACGGGGCAGATTAATGAATTAAACAGTGTCAGATGACATCAACTGAGTCAACCGTTTACCACATTCAGCACACTAGAAGCTCTTCCCACCACAATGATTTAATAGGTGTTTGGTGAGACTGCTTCTCTGGCCAAACTGTTTACCACATTCATCACAAACTGTTTACCACATTCATCACACTTGAAATTCTTCACTCCTGAATGAATTAATAGGTGTTTGTTGAAATCACTCTTCTGTGTAAATCGTTTACCACATGCATCACACTTGAAATTCTTCACTCCTGAATGAATTAATAGGTGATGAGTGAGATTACCTTTATGTGCAAATAGTTTACCACATTCATCACACTTGAAATTCTTCACTCCTGAATGAATTAATAGGTGTTGAGTGAGACCAGTCTTCCATGTAAACTGTTTACCACATTCATCACACTTGAAATTCTTCACTCCTGAATGAATTAACCCACGGCGTCCCGTCGACGTACTTCCACGTCCTCACGTTATGTCACTGCCAATCCCATTGACGTACTTCCACGTCCTCACGTTATGTCACAGCTAATCCCGTTGACGTACTTCAATGTCCTGCAATTGCAAGGTTCATAATTTCCACAATTTTCAAAATTCGCGCGAGATTTTCGATTCGCCCACGTACCCAAGCCTCCCCTACCTGCCCCCAGGCGGGCAGCGTCCCAGACCCCGCGTGACCTGCGATCGCCCTTGTCTCGGTCACTCACCTGTTAGCAGTGACCCAGGTCAGACATGGCGCGTAAAGGTCTCTCAGACGACGAAATACAATCCGCCCTGGATGCCTTCACTGGAGATAGTGATTCTCCACTTGATGATGTGGTGGATCGAGATTACGTGCAGCCTGAGGAGGAAATAACAAGCAGTGATGAGGAGGTCCCTTCGCCCCGGAAAAAGCGGTATGTCACGTATCGTAAGGCAAGGGAAGGCCAGCCTGCACCCAAAACACCTGCATGGACCTCTCTCCACCCCCTAGAGATTCTGATGAGGATGAGGATGAGGATGAGGACGATGACGATGACAGCGGCTTAGGACATGATGTTGCCTCGTGGTTGGGGAAGGAAAAAATCTCACCCCGAGGATCAGAAGGTGGGGCGAGAAGGCAAATAAAGTATGGCCTAGTGTTTTGTCTGGGGAAGGCGAAAGTGGTGTGGTGGGAGTGCGGGGTGAAAGGGAAGTGGTGTGAGGGAGGCAGCACGAGCACGTGGTGCACGTAGGCCTAGGGGAGAGGAGGTGGAGCCACTCCCCAGCACGTCTTTCACCATACAATATTCCCAAGCTTCCTCCACACAGCCCCAGGATGTGGGGAAAGGAAGGAAAGGGAAGGGAAAGGGTAAAGGAAAAGGGAGAGGGAAGAGAAGTGCGAGTGATGAAAGGCGCCGCTCTCCACCTCCCCAACCACCACCAATGTTGCGTTGTGCCTTCAGCCATGTTTCAGAGAGTAACATAACTTCCTACACTACTGAAACTGTGTGGGATGGCGATATGACGCTCAGTATAATGGTAAGGCCAGTCAGTATGTGCCAAGTCTTATATAAACTTGAAATGGGTGTAATGTTTGCAGGAAAGTAATGTATAAGTTGAGAAATAGTGTAAGTTGAACGAAGTGATATGAAAACTACACCCACTGTATAAATCTGCGAAAATATGACGCTCAGTATAATACTCTGGTCAGTAAATATGTGATAGCAAGAATATAAAGTGGAAACGGGTGTAATGTTAGCATGAATAAAACGTATAAGTTGAAAAATAGTGTAAGTTATAATAATTGATGTCATGAGTACACCGACTGTGTAAATCTGTGAAAATATTACGCTCAGTAGAACATTCTGGTCAGTATGTGATAGGAATTATATAAAGTGGAATTTGTTGTAATGTTAGTAGTAAGGTAATTTATAAGTTGAATACTGGTGTAAGATGAAACAAATGATATCGCGATAACACTCACTGTGTAAGTACGCGCTAATATGACACTCAGTTGAATCGTAAGGTCTGAAATTATGTGATATCAATTATATCAAGTGTAAACATGTGCAATGTTAGTGGAGAATTATTATATAAGTACAAAAATAGGTTGTAAGTTGAAATAGTAGTCATAGCGACTTCACCGTGCGTGTTATTATGCGCTATTATTACGCTAAATATTTACGTAAGGCCTGAAATTATCTCAAAACAGTTCTATAAAGTTGAAAAGTGTATAATGTTATTAGGAAAGTAATATGTAAGTAGAAAAAACACAATACGAGTTGAAACAACAGTCACAGCGAGGTCACTCAACTACGTAAATAATGCGCTAACATTACGCTAAATGTTATCGAAAGGCCTGTGAATACGTAAAAACAGTTCAATAAAATGTAAAATGGTATAATGTTATTGTAGAAATATTATGTAAGTAAAAAAAATGATATGTATCATGATTTTCGAATGTTAGCGATTCATCGTGACCAGTCTGCCCGATTTTGCTCAAGTTTTCGCACGATGGTACAATGCTTATTTCAGCTCTATTTTTGTATAAAATCCAATTTACTCTTTTATCACATGTTTTTATGTTTGTAATAAATACATATCTACTTACTTTCATTGGTTTCCCAGACTTATAATACCATAGAAAACGTTATAGAGGCTCAGACCACCTACAGAGAACAAGGTACCAGGTGTGACAAGGCATACCTGTTTAGGGCAATTATGGACCCCAGGGAACAATTTCTTTGTGACTGACCATTGTTTCTGACCAAAAGCGAAAGTTTTAGCAAAAAAAATTTGGGTCCAAAAATGGTCGGGATTGGGGGGTACCATTGGTGAGAAAGTGGTTGGGGCGGGGCGGGTTAATAGGTGTTTGTTGAAATCGCCCTTCTGTGTAAATAGTTTACCACATTCATCACACTTAAAATTCTTCACTCCTGAATGAATTAATAGGTGTTGAGTGAGACCAGTCTTCCATGTAAACTGTTTACCACATTCATCACACTTGAAATTCTTCACTGCTGAGTGAATTAATAGGTGATGAGTGAGATTACTTTTATTCTCAAATAGTTTACCACATTCATCACACTTAGAAATTCTTCACTCCTGAATGAATTACTAGGTGCTGAGTGAGACCCGTCTTCTGTGTAAACTGTTTACCACATTCATCACACTTGAAATTCTTCACTCCTGAATGAATTAATAGGTGTTTGTTGAAATCACCCTTCAGTGTAAATAGTTTACCACATTCATCACACTTATAATTCTTCACTCCTGAATGAATTAATAGGTGTTGAGTGAGATTACCCTTCCGTGTAAACTGTTTACCACATTCATCACACTTGAAATTCTTCACTCCTGAATGAATTAATAGGTGTTTGTTGAAATCACCCTTCAGTGTAAATAGTTTACCACATTCATCACACTTAAAATTCTTCACTCCTGAATGAATTAATAGGTGTTGAGTGAGATTACCCTTCCGTGTAAACTGTTTACCACATTCATCACACTTGAAATTCTTCACTCCTGAATGAATTAAGAGGTGTTGAGTGAGATTACCCTTCTGTGTAAACTGTTTACCACATTCATCACACTTGAAATTCTTCACTCCTGAATGAATTAATAGGTGTTGAGTGAGGTCAGTCTTCCATGTAAACCGTTGACCACATTCATTACACTTGAAATTCTTCACTCCTGAGTGAATTAATAGGTGTTGAGTGAGATTACTCTTCTGTGTAAACTGTTTACCACATTCATCACACTTGAAATTCTTCACTCCTGAATGAATTAATAGGTGTTTGTTGAAATCACCCTTCAGTGTAAATAGTTTACCACATTCATCACACTTAAAATTCTTCACTCCTGAATGAATTAATAGGTGTTGAGTGAGATTACCCTTCTGTGTAAACTGTTTACCACATTCATCACACTTGAAATTCTTCACTCCTGAATGAATTAATAGGTGTTTGTTGAAATCACTCTTCTGTGTAAATCGTTTACTACATTCATTACACTTAAAATTCTTCACTCCTGAATGAATTAATAGGTGTTGAGTGAGATTACCCTTCCATGTAAACTGTTTACCACATTCATCACACTTGAAATTCTTCACTCCTGAGTGAATTAATAGGTGTTGAGTGAGATTACCCTTCTGTGTAAACTGTTTACCACATTCATCACACTTGAAATTCTTCACTCCTGAATGAATTAATAGGTGTTTGTTGAACTGACTTTTCTGTGTAAATCGTTTACCACATTCATCACACTTGAAATTCTTCACTCCTGAATGAATTAATAGGTGTTTAGTGAGATCAGCCTTCTGTGTAAACTGTTTACCACATTCATCACACTTAAAATTCTTCACTCCTGAATGAATAACTGCATGTCGGATAAGACGGCTCTTAAAAGGAAATGCTTTACCACACTCTAAACATCTGAACTGCTTAACTTGAGCTGAGGACACTGTGTCCAGGACAGTCTCATTGTCACTGAGGAATATTTTGTCACCCACCTCACACTCTGACTCTACATCTGATTCTTCCTTTACCACCTCCAGTATTTTGTCATTCACCTCACATTCTAAATTTACATCTGGTTCTTCCTTTACCACCTCCAATATTTTGTCATCCACCTCACATTCTAAATTTACATCTGTTTCTTCCTTTACCACCTCCATTATTCTGTTACGCACTTCACACTCTAACTTTAGACCGGGTTCTTCCTTTACCACCTCCATTATTTTGTCATCCACCTCTAGACTCTATATATCTTTACATCTGGTTCTTCCTTTATCACCCTGTCATGAGATTCCCCCAAACTCTCTTAATTCCTGCCATAAACTAGTCTCCACTGAACAATACTGCTGATACAAAGTTCATTATTACAGAACAATAACTGCTTCTGCACTTGTAAGTACTATGTAACCATATTTTTAAATAGTTCACTGCTGAGTTTTAAGCTGTTAATGCAGTCTAAAATACCACTGGGTTCCTTATTTTACCAGTTCTTATCCAGTGTCTATGCAGCAGTTGTACAGCAGTAAATACAAAGGATATCACAACAGCTAAATGATCCTGGATCACCTCCTACCAGTCATCCAGTGATTCATTCTTCTTACCATGAAAGACATTATGAACAGAGAGTATATGCCACATATATTTGGAAGAGGCACCTCATGTAGGATGTACAGTACTGTACTGGGACAACACAACATGTGCCTATATATCTGTCAACACTTTACCATGTATATATTACTCAGGTGGCTCCCTGATGACCACACTGCTTAGGTCTGCTTTGCAGAGTCAATTTCAGCTGTGGACCTGCAACAAGAGCTGCCATTAGACAAGAATCTCCATGAATTTAAATACACTGCCTAATGAGCCCTCATTTTGCATGTATTTAGTCCTTAAAGAAAATTAATTTGCATTTTAGCAGGTAGAATATTAAGAATATATGGAGTGGAGGGGAAATTGTTGAGTGCTGTGAAAAGTATGTACGAGGGAGCTAAGGGCTACGGTGCGAGTGGATGGTGAGCTGAGTGAGTTCTTTGATCTCAATGTGGGACTGAAACAGGGGTGTGTAATGTCTCCATGGCTGTTTACTATATATATGGATGGGGTCGTAAAGGAGGAGGTACAAGGTAGGGCAGTGGATGTGGGGGTGGCCCTAATGAATGAGGGTGAGATTTGGAAGCTTCCGGTGTTGCTGTTTGCTGATGATACAGTATTGTTGAGTGAAGATGAATGGGAGTTGCAAGGTTTGGTGAATGAATTTGGGACTGTGTAGGAGGAGGAAGCTGAAAGTTAATGTAAACAAAAGTAAAGTTATGGTGTTTGAGAGGAATGAAGTCACAGAGTGTGAAGTGAGGTTGGATGGTGAGGATATGGAGAATGTGAGTGCATTCAAGTACTTGGGTAGTGTGATGAGTAAGGATGGAACTTTGGGGGATGAAGTACGTGAAAGGGTACAGCAGGGAAGGAAGGTTGTTGGCACACTGAAAGCAGTGATGAGAAATAGGGAGGTGAGTATGGAAGTTAAGAAGTCACTGCATGATGGTATTGTGATCCCTACCCTGACGTATGGAAGCGAGGCGTGGACCTTGCAAGAGGGGAACAAGTCAAGAGTGAGAGCAGTGGAAATGAGTTACTTGAGAGGAGCATGTGGAGTGACATGGAGGGACAGGTTGACGAATGAAGAAGTGAAGGAACGTTGTGGGGTAGATGTGGATGTGGTTGAAAAGATTAGGAGAAATACACTGAGGTGGTTTGGACATGTGGAGAGGATGGAGAATGAAAGACTGACTAAGAGGGTGTGTGAAAAATGTAGAGTAATTCTGTTAAACAAATCGGGGCCCTCTTTCTGAGCACCAAAATGTGAAAAATGTTAAATGTATCCAAGTCGGTATCCCTGCCGGGACACCGCTATGCAAGAATTTTCTCGGTACACAACTCGTAGGTCGTTACTCTTCCCTAAAGTTGTCTAAGTAAATCAAACAAGTCTCAGAGTTAGGTGATACGTAAATTAAATTTAACTCACCTACAATACTATCTTCTATCTTATCTCTTCGCTAATCCCCCCTTGAATTGGCCAATTCGTAAAGGTTACTTAGCTATATGAAGAGGGAGTGATCGTTAACCGATGACGATGAGGCTGCCTGGTATCGTTGCTTGGGCAAGCAAGCGTCCTTATGGTGTGTATGTACAACGTGCTAACTCCACGAGAGCTAGGAGCAGAGTGGGTGAACGCGGCAAACCCTAACCCTTCATCGAATTGTGGGTTGCCAACTCTTAATTATTTACAGTACTAAATACAGTCAAATTACATCATGATATGTACAGGGTAAATCTAACAAATTAATCTTAGTTCCACTTAAATTAAAGTTAGACCAATTATTCCCTTTAACTATGTAAATATCTTAATTCCACATCTGCCTTAACAGTGAAATCTTTCCCTGCTTGCCACGTCACCTATCGCGCAGACGCAGCTTAGGTCAGTGGAAAATACCACATAATTACATGTATTTACAATGCATAGTTCTCCACGGGGGTTAAATGCAGTAGCATTTAATTTATCAATAACAAGAATTATTAAGGAGAACGTCGTTTTCTGGGTTATTAAAACCGCTTGAATAATTAACAACAGTCTCTACGTCCTCTGCCTTTAACCAGGGATAAACTATGATAAATTTAGAGAGCGCAACTGCTCTGGGGGAAAATATTTCCCACAGTTTTGGGGCCGGCGGAAAATGATCCGTTGTATCATGTAATATGACCCTTAGCCAAGAGTTCCCTCCATAGTTGTCGAGAACCCTGTGCTGCGGCCCTACTAGGTCGCGCCTCTTGACCCGTTTGATCTTCACCATTCTCTGGATCCGGAGTGGTTGCTAACTCAAGGGGTACCAGTTTATCAATAGTTTTTATACTGGTATGTCCCCTGCATTTTATTTTTACGAGTCTCAGCACCCCTTCAGAATCTGGGTGTGTGGAGATCACTTTAGCTAATGGCCACTGGGATCTTGGCTGTTCAGTCTTCACTAAGACCACATCTCCTATGTTAATAACCGATTTGTTGCTGGCAGCTTGAGCTCCATAAAACCTCTCTCGTAGGCTCAAAAGATACTCTTTGCTCCAATGTCTATTCCATGTATCCAGCACCCTTTTCAGACGTTGATATCCCTCCTGAAGGTGTTGTCCTAAATCATTATTTTCTATGTTAGGATCATCAACTTCTTCCTGGATATCCACACAAGGCATTGGATGGAGCTTCCTGCCATGTAACATGTGAGCCGGTGTTAAGGCCTCTAGAGAGTCGCTAGTGTCATCTTGATAAGTCAGAGGTCTATTATTAATCCTGGCTTCAATTTCAGTTATTACTGTTCTTAAATCTTCTCTCGTGATCTTAGTTCTATGTAATGTTTTCCTCAGGCAGTTCTTGACAATACCAATCATTCTTTCGGTAAATCCATTTTGCCATGGAGCTCTTGGAGCTGTGAACTGCCAAATACAATTTCTGATTCCCAGCGCCGACTTAACCTTCGGGTCGTTCATTATGTTCAACAGTATGGGAGCTGCTCCAACGAAATTAGTTCCGTTGTCGCTTATTAACTTGCCAGGACAAGACTTTCTAGCGGCAAATCTGCGAAAGACATTGAGGAATGTCTCTGAGCTTAGGTCTTCCGCTAACTCTAGATGGACTGCCCTTGTGTAGGCACAAGTAAATAAACAAATGTAAACTTTATGGGGAGTTTCTTCACCCGTAACAGTTATAGCCCCTGTGTAGTCCACTCCTGTTATATGGAAGGGCCGACTTATGTTCACCCTATCCTTCGGTAGGGCTGGTGGTCCTGGGTAGATATAAGGTCGCTGCTCATACCTCCTACAAATGATGCAGTTTTTGAGATATTTTTTAATAACCTGTCTACCCTTAGGAATCCAGTACCTTTCCCGAATTTGGGCTAAGGTCTGCGGTACACCTCCATGGAGAGTGGAATCATGGGCTTCCTTTATAATAAGTTGTACAAAGCATCCACTCTTAGGTAATAAAATGGGATGTTTGGTTTGGATGGGCAAGTCAGCCTTTACCAATCGGCCTCGACATCTTATCAGACCTTTTCCGTCTAAGAACAAGCCTAAATTCTTCATCAGCTTATTCCCTTTTCCAATGTCTTGGCCTAAAAGTTTATATATTTCCCCGTAAGAATTTCTTTGTACTCTTTTCAGCCAGTATTCTAGGGGATCTAATTTCTGAAACCCCACCTTCTTATTCAAAAATTCAACAACCAATTTAGTAGTATTTAGAAGTTGTCTTATTGATGAAAATCGGCTGATGTCAATCACTTCTGGCTCAGGTACTACTGGATCCAAGTTCACTACACTAACCTCGGCAATACTGTACTGTTTCTGTTCAGGCCAATCCTTAGTGAGTAACCATTTAGGACCTTTAAACCACAAATTATCTTTGATCAGTCTCCTTACGGTCGAACCTCTCGAGAGCAGATCAGCTGGATTTTGTTTGGAGGACACATGCATGAAATTAAATTTGGAAGACAGCTCTTTAATAGTCTTCACTCTATTACGGACGAAAGGAATTTTACTGTCTTCCTTCCCTATCCAGTAAAGACAAATCTCACTGTCGGTCCATATGTAAATGTCCTCAAATTGAGTATCAAGAGTAATGGTTATATACCTGGCCAATTTAGTTCCTACTTCTATGGAAGCCAATTCCATTTGAGGTAGGGTTCTTTCTTTTAATTGGCGCAACTCTGGCTTTGGACATTATAATCTTACTATCCTGTCCTGTTGCGCAATAAGCTACTGCTCCATAAGCCTTCTGAGAAGCATCACAAAATATGTGTAAGTGCGACTTCTCATTACTGTTTATTTTCCTGGGAATACATATGCTTGATGTAGTTTCAAACTCCTTTCTAATCTGTTCCCATTGTTCCACATATGTCTCACCTAATTCAGTGTCCCAGTCTAATTTTTCTCGCCAAGCCTCCTGTACTAAACATTTGCCCCTAATAACTATAGGACTGACCAATCCTAATGGGTCAAATAGCTTGGAAACCTGACTTAACAAGGACCTCTTGGTGAGAGTGACATCAGAGAACTTAATTGGTTTCAAACTTATTACATCAGCTGTTGTATCCCAGTTAAGACCTAACACATTTTGAATTTTGGGAATGTCAGTATCTGGATAGTCCTCTTGTATTTTATTCCTCAAAAGCGGTGAATTTGTATTCCAGCTCTGTAACGGCAAATTCGCCTTTCCACATTCGGAATTGGCTACTTCATAAGCCTTCAAAACTTCCGATTCTGTATCAGCAACACCTTGCAAATTATCCATATAAAAAAGCCTGCCCTATTTCTGGACATTTGGCATTTTCAAAATGATGCTTTAAAGTGTTGCAAAGTAGGAAAGGACTAGCGCAAGAGCCAAAGAGCACCGATCGGAAACAGTAAGTTTTCAATGGACTATCCTTAATTTGAGGATCATGAGGCCAGAGGAATTTTGTAAATTTCCTATCATCATCTCTCAGTCCTATTCTGAGAAAAGCCTTACTAATGTCTGCTGTGTAAGCGTAAGGTTTCTCTCTAAATCTTAGTAACACATTCCCTAACTTCTCTGTTAGTGTAGGTCCAGAGTATAGGCAATCGTTCAAGCTAGCTGATCCCTTGGACGCTTTACTACTACAGTTGAATACTATCCTTATGGGAGTAGTTAGTGAATCCTTGCTTACAGCATGATGTGGTAAGTAGTGTCCTTCTTTGTGGTTAACAGGGTATTCTACCTCTTCTATAAATTTATTCTTCAATTGATCCTTTATAATATTATCATATAGGGTCAGATGTTCTGGTTTATCTCTCAACTTTCTTAGAAGAGAATTTAACTGAGCTTTAGCTGCTTGGTAATTTGTTGGTAACTCTGAGTGGTTTAATTTCCATGGTAATCCTACCCAATACTGTCCATCCTTAAATTCCACAGACTGATTATACAAGTCCAATGTTATTTTATCTTCAGGGGTTGGTTCCTCAGAGTGTATACCTATACTGTCTAGGTCCCACAGTTTGTGTACAGGTTCAATGTTTTCATCCAACAAGTCATTTATCTGAGTAGGTTCTAATTCTGCACCTATTCTAGCTACCATCAATGACTGTGTGGGGGTAACAAAGACTGAGTCTACTAGTTTGGCCTCTCCTTTAACTTGTTTTGGAAAAGGCAACTGACCCATAATAAGGTTACCTCCTGGACTCTTGAATAACTGTACCTTATTCCTTTTGAAAGTCCTATGTAGGAATCTTCCACAATAATCAGAACCAATTATCATTTTTATGGGACCCACAGTATCTGATTCAACATTCCGTTTAGCCAACTTTATCCCTGAGCTTTGTAGATGATCAGAGGTTTCCTTCAATCCCTTTATGTATATACTTGTCTCCATATTATCAAGCACAGCTGCTGTTATACGGCATTTATATCTGCCTAATTGTATTACAGGTCTAACTAAATCAAAGGACTGAGCCTTCCTAGTTGTTAAGAATCCTGTAATGGCTAGATTTACCTTGCCGATAACTGGTAACTTTAATTTCTCCACAATGTCTGCAGATATGAAAGTTTTCTGAGCACCCGTATCAAACAGGGTACATACCAATTGGTTTCTATTCTCAAACAATACTTTCACATCTGCTATTGGTACTGCAGCTGGCATTACTAATGGAGCATTCCCTTTTGCAATTGTCATATTGACGCTTGCAGGTTTAGGAACCTCAATTTTCATCCTAGGGCATAAAGCACTATGATGATGATCCTTTTTGCATTTGAAGCAAAGATTTAATTTAGTCTTACAGTCCGCGGCAGTATGTTCGGAGTTCATACAGATTATACAACACCCCAGTTCCTGAAGCTTCTCTACTCTAGAAGCATAATCAGGGTAGTGTTGACAAAATACACTGGAATGTTGCTCACCACAAAAGACACAAACT
Organism: Coenobita brevimanus; assembly: GCF_032717465.1. Taxonomy (NCBI): domain Eukaryota; kingdom Metazoa; phylum Arthropoda; class Malacostraca; order Decapoda; family Coenobitidae; genus Coenobita; species Coenobita brevimanus. The sequence goes on from NC_137039.1 coordinate 7,445,411, forward strand.
TTCCTGTCTTTTACCATGGAAGGTTTTATTTCATTAATATCTTCAGCATGTCTATTCCTGATCTTTAATACCTTATCCTCGGCCTTTGTGGAGCTAAGGAAAGTACCTATCTCTTCTTTAGGCACATACTTAGTCTTCTCTGACTTAACTTTCCCAATCAGTTGGTTAGTGGTTTTTTTCTTTACTTCAGTCTTCTGTTTGACCTCAGTAGTGTTTAATGTTCCTTGCAAATGTTTACAGAGTTGCATCAAGCCTTCCTCTATCTCTTCACAGGAGAAATTATCCTTCTGGTACCTACCATACAAAGCATCCTTGGTTTTCGGTGGTAGCTTTAAGGATACAATTCTTGAAAGCACCCAATCTGATGTCTTAATATCTTCGTAAGTACCTAAGGCCCTTAATTTACAACTTATTGCAATTCTAAATTTTTGCAAGGAATCAAAATCGTGCCTAGGCATGGGTAATTCTATTAGAGCCCGCAATAAATGATTTATAATTTGTTCCCTGTCTTCGTAATTTTGTCTAAGGATGGTCAAAGCCACTTCATAGTTATTTTCTTCTACTGGTAATTCTTTTATCAGTTGATATGGTGTTCCTTTGACCTGTCCTAACAAATAAGTAAGTTTGGTGACTTTAGGGAGTTCTGTTCTATCGTGTACCAAATATTTGAACTGATCCCAGAAGGATTTCCAGTTCTGCTCTCCATCAAATTCCGGAAGCGTTATTTGTGGTAACACAGCTCTACTCCGCTGTGCCACAACTTGTGTTTCCGCGGCAGTGTCAGCTAATTCAGACTCTAGTGTCTTTACTACTGTTAAATATTCTTCTAATTTGTTTTCAAACTTCGTAGTTTCTGACTCTAAGAGTTCTTTATTCTCAGCCTTTACTATAGCCGCTTCTAAAGTTAAGTAACTGTCTTCGTACTTACTCCATCGATCTTTCAGAATATTTAGGAGACTATTTATTCTCTCCTTGGACAGAGGTATTTGGTCCAGCGACTGGTTACAATCATTTATGGCTCTAGTTACCCATCCTGCCTTACTACTAGAAGATCTTTGCAATAAAGAAACAGACATGTTGACGGAGTTCTAATTTAATAATTTAATTATGAATTCCAACCACAATTTTACCTCAACTTAGTAATGATTTGATTATTTAAATTTTGAAGAGGGTAGGGATTAAGTCCTCATTGTACAATTTATCCCCTCTCCCAATTTCGTAATATTCATTACAGCTCAGCTAATTATTTAGTTTAATTTTGAGGAGTGTAGGGATTAGGTCTATACCTTTAACCTATTCCCCAGGGTTATTAAACCTCAAGGGTTTTATTTCATCCCCACACTCAATTGCCAAAACACCCATATTCCCAGAGCTCAGAATTTATTACCTCAATACTCCATAGGCCCACCCATAGCTTGTACAGCATAGAACTCTCCTTTCTTATGTTCTACATAATTTATAAATTTCTGCAGAACCGCTTCCCTACCATGATGGTTCCAATGTATACCATCAGATTTCAACATTGCTTGGAAGGGCTTGGCATTAAAATGTATGAAATCCCTTCCCTTCCTGGCCCGTTGCAAACTTCGGTTTACAGCTCTGCTAACTAATTTATATGTTCCATAACAAACTGGAGAGCCATATGGCAGGTTCCTTGGCTCGAGGAGGGTTATGGCTACTGAGGATTTACAAGAGCCCTCTATGGCTCCTACCACTGCTAAAATATTCTCCACAACTTCATTGACCTCCACGTCCTCATGGATATCATTTCCTCCAAGGAAAAGGACCGTACGGTCATGCTCCCAGTCTAGTACGGCATTCAGCCTTTCATCTTCAGAGAAAAAGCTTGCCTTTCCTCCCGGAGCCCTATAGACACGTACGTCCACGTCTTCCACTTCAACCGAATGTGGTAGTAAACTGTGCCCCACAAAAGCAACTTTAAACACATTCAGCGCCTCGGCACACATCGGTTATCCTCACTCGGTCGGGGCACCACAAATGTGAAAAATGTAGAGTAATTCTGTTAAACAAATCGGGGCCCTCTTTCTGAGCACCAAAATGTGAAAAATGTTAAATGTATCCAAGTCGGTATCCCTGCCGGGACACCGCTATGCAAGAATTTTCTCGGTACACAACTCGTAGGTCGTTACTCTTCCCTAAAGTTGTCTAAGTAAATCAAACAAGTCTCAGAGTTAGGTGATACGTAAATTAAATTTAACTCACCTACAATACTATCTTCTATCTTATCTCTTCGCTAATCCCCCCTTGAATTGGCCAATTCGTAAAGGTTACTTAGCTATATGAAGAGGGAGTGATCGTTAACCGATGACGATGAGGCTGCCTGGTATCGTTGCTTGGGCAAGCAAGCGTCCTTATGGTGTGTATGTACAACGTGCTAACTCCACGAGAGCTAGGAGCAGAGTGGGTGAACGCGGCAAACCCTAACCCTTCATCGAATTGTGGGTTGCCAACTCTTAATTATTTACAGTACTAAATACAGTCAAATTACATCATGATATGTACAGGGTAAATCTAACAAATTAATCTTAGTTCCACTTAAATTAAAGTTAGACCAATTATTCCCTTTAACTATGTAAATATCTTAATTCCACATCTGCCTTAACAGGGAAATCTTTCCCTGCTTGCCACGTCACCTATCGCGCAGACGCAGCTTAGGTCAGTGGAAAATACCACATAATTACATGTATTTACAATGCATAGTTCTCCACGGGGGTTAAATGCAGTAGCATTTAATTTATCAATAACAAGAATTATTAAGGAGAACGTCGTTTTCTGGGTTATTAAAACCGCTTGAATAATTAACAACAGTCTCTACGTCCTCTGCCTTTAACCAGGGATAAACTATGATAAATTTAGAGAGCGCAACTGCTCTGGGGGAAAATATTTCCCACAGGGTGTATGTAGGTGAGGTGGAGGGAGGGAGAGGGAGGGGTAGACCGAGGATGAGGTGGAGGGATGGAGTTGAGAGGTATATGAGGGAGGGGGGGGTGAGTTGGGGGGAGGGAAGTCAAATGGTGGGTGACAGAGTGACTTGGAGGCGTTTTGTCTGCGGCCACCCTTTGCGGGATTAGGGCGTCGGGCTATAGATAGATAGATAGCAGGTAGACTTAGTAGAGAAATTTGAAGAGAGTGAGGTCATTAATGTAAAGGACTGGTTATGTGAGTGGGAAAGTGAGGCTGGTATGGTAAAGTGGCAGCAGAAGTGTTAAGCATGGTAGGTAATTTAGAAACAAGGGTGATCAAGGATGAGACCAAGCTAGATGATAGTGATGACTTCCAGGTAGTTAAGGGATGATGCAAAGTTAAGAAACAATGATAGGAGTGTGTCTATCTATCGATCTAGAAAGGGGGAAATGTTCCCCCGAGCTAGACGTTATTAGATCATGTAGCCCTGCTAGGTAACAAGAGGGCGCTACCCCTCCCGGCATATCAGCTACCGGGTGTGGTACAAACTAATGACCCCCTGGTTCCAAGTTCGACACTCTTACCACTGAGCCACTGTGCCCCCTATATCTATCTAGAGCCAAACTATAAACCCATAAGGGGTGGCCATTCGTCTCTGAGTTAGTGGTTTGCCTAGTCCAGCGGATAAGGCAAACAATCGTTCACTTTTTCAGGAAAGCACCAAATTTTGCACAGGTGTAGACTGGACCCAGACAATCATTTTTTGAGATGGACCTCCAGAATCTTGGGCCCCTGGTGGTTGCCATCTTGGATTTCAAAATGGCTGCCTTTCAACCCATATTTTCTACAATAACTCCAATAATATAATAGAAACATAATTCCAATGGCTAACCCCAGGTTCTTAGGGTTTGGCACTTGAATGGAATGATTTTTTTGACCCGGCAAAGGTCGGCCATCTTGGATTTCAAGATGGTCACCTTTGAACCCCTATTTTCTTCAATAACTCCAATACCATGACTGACAGCAACATAATTCCAGTGACTAACTCTATGTTCTCAGGGTCTGGCAATCCAATGGAATCACTGTCCGATGTGGAAGGTCGGCCATCTTGGAATTCAAGGTGGCTACCTGCTGCAGCCCATTTCCGTTATAACTCTGATACAATGGCAAACATCTTTTGCATGTCTTTTCAATCAAATTCAAATATTAAAATAAAACAATGTCCATCACAGTCACATAATGACGTACACAGCAAGTTAGCCTTGTAGCACTTGTAGTTCCCTTTACAAACAGTTTTACAGTGGCAACTGATTAATTCTGAGCAGGTGCTCTGGACAACAAACAACTTTGTCCTTACAGGATGCCAAGTACTGTTGAGTTTCTGCCAACCCCAGACAGATGGTGATGGGAGCTCTGGTTAGGAAATTAAAGCTTGGCCCCAAACATGTCCAGCCTGGTACTATGCTCTTTAGTCAAGTTCCTCAACAGCATCAGCTGTGGGGGGAATGTGTTCAATTGTCCTTGCCCCCTTCAGGAATAAGAACCTGTGCACATCGTTCACAGATTTCAAGTCCATTGTCCTGTTATACACCACTGCCATGAACCGTTCTAGTTTGTGGAGTTCACTGGAGACAGACATAGGTTTGGCGGACAGACCATGAAAACTGGCTGTGATGTCAGGAAACACCTCCCATGCCTTCCAGGCTGTCATCTTACCTCTGTTCGCAAAGAATAACACGGTATCATAACCCATGAAGGCAAGAAAGAAGGCCAGTGCCTCTGCTTTCCTGCACTCAAGAGCAGATAAAGCCGGTATGCTGCAACCGCTACCTCTTTCCGCTTCCAATCCACCCAGCCATTCCACTCAACTCTCCTGGCCAAAGACCCCAACACCCGCATATCCAATTACAGTACTTTAGCACCATAAATCACTGTATACATACATGAACTTACCAACTGACATAACTCCTGTGTGTCTTGTAAGGTGGACTTGAGAATGAACTTGTAGTCTCTGAACTGAAAGAAAATGGTATAAATGTACACTCAACCCTCGGCTATCACTCCCAATAGGTCCCACAATGGCTGCGCTACAGCCGAATCCGTGATAGCTGAATTGAAGAACTTAAGGAAATAATTCTAACTGGTGCCATGACCTCAATATTTACCCCTAAGATACCCTTTTTGTACCACATATTAACATATAATAGTCCAAAAATGAGCATGTTTTATAATGTGATCATGATTCTTATAAATACCCCACACTGTTGATTCACTGATATTATATTTCTTCCCCACACTTCGCTTGGTCTCACCATTGTCTATAAGTTTCACATTTCCAGTTTATCTGCATAACTTAGGTTCTTCTTTTTCTTTCTTTCCCTGCCAGGTGCCGCAGCATTATGTTGGGTGATGGTAGGGGGACAGGGACGGGGTATGTTGGCCATGGTCATATCATCTATCTATCTATTGCCAGATGCCTCAATCCCATTTGGGGTGGCCACAAACAAATCGCCTCCAAGTCGCCCTGTCCCCTGCCATTTCACTGCCCTGCTCCCAACACACACCCCCCTCTCTCATATACCTCTCCACCCCATCCCTCCATCTCATCCTCGGCCTCCCTCTCCCTCTTCCCCCCTCCACCTCACTCACATACACTCTCTTCGTCAGTCTTTCACCCTCCATCCTCTCCACATGGCTAAACCACCTCAGTGTGTTCCTCATAATGCTTCTTATCACATCCACATCCACACCACAATGCTCCTTTATATCCTCATTCATCAGCCTGTCTCTCCATGTGACTCCACAGGCTTCTCTTAAATAACTCATTACCATTGCTCTCACTCTTGACTTGTGTCCTTCCAACAACGTCCAAGCTTCACTTCCATACGTAAGAGTTGGTATCACAATACTGTACTGTCATGTAGTAACTTTTTCACTTCCATGCTCACTTCCCTGTTTCTTATCACTGCTTTCAAAGAACCAGCAACCTTTCTTCCCTGCTGTACCCTTTCAAGCACTTCACCCTCCAAACCTCCATCCTTAATCATCACACTACCCAAGTACTTAAACGTACTCACATTTTCCAATTCCTCACCATCCAACCTCGCTGTACATTCACTGATTTCACCTCTCTCAAAGACCATCACTTTACTCTTCTCTACATTCACCTTTAGATGCCGTTTTTTACACACTCTCCCAAACTCATCCACCAAGCCTTGCAGCACCCCTTTGTCTTCACTCAACAACACAGTATCATCTGCAAACAACAGTACAGGGAGTTTCCAAACACTATCCTTTCTCACCAGGGCCACTCCAACATCCACTACCCTACCTTGTACCTCTTTTATTACCCCATCCATGTACAGATTGAACAACCATGGAGACATGACACATCCCTGTTTCAACCCAACATTCAAAGAGAAAAATTCACTTAGTTCACCATCCACACGCACTGCAGCCTTCGCACCATCGTACATACTCTTCACAGCATTCAACAACTTTCCATCTACTCCATATATTCTTAACACTTTCCACAATCCTTGTCTAACCACCCTGTCATATGCTTTCTCCAAATCCATGAACGCCGCATACAACTTCTTTCCCTTCTCTAGAAACTTTTCCACTAAAGATCTAAGAAAGAATATCTGATCTACACAACCTCTTCCCTTCCTAAAGCTTCCCTGTTCTTCTCCAACTAATTTCTCTGTTCTTTCTCTAACTCTGTCAATAAGTATCCTACCATACACTTTTCCTATTATATTAAGAAGACAAATGCCCCTATGATTACCACACACTTCTTTTTCCCCTTTTCCTTTGTACAAGGGAATAATTATACCTGACTTCCAATCCTCCGGGACTCTACCTTCCTCCCAGGCCAATCTGCACATCTTCCACATCCATTCTACTACTATCTCTCTCCTATGCTTCAGCATTTCACCACACACTCCATCAATTCCTGAGGCTTTCCCCGATTTAACTTTCTTCATTGCTTCCACAACTTCTATCCTACTGATTTCTCCCTGTCTTCTCACTTCCCTCCTTCTCCCAGCCATTCCCCAGCCACTTATACTCGCATTACTTCCATCCTCTATGTTCAACAATTCCTTAAAGCATTCTCTCCATCTGCTCACTTTTTCTCCCTTCTCCACTAGTAATCTACAATTTTTATCTTTCACTCTCTTGCTAACTTCATAAAAAAGGTTATTGTTCTTGCTGTCACTGTTCACGGTCTGAGGGTGCGCACTTGAATGGTTTGGTGGGCAGGAGACTCGGTCGGGCGGCCAATTAGTGCTTGGCTGGCGCTGACATCACACGACCAATCACGGAGTGAAGCTTTTGTTGGCTGGGCGGACACCGGAGCCCGACCTTTTTTAAAAATTCAAACATTTCCAGTGCGCGATAGCAGGCATTTAGTGCGTGATAAAGGTATTTGGGTAGTTTTTTATATAGGCGTGATAGTGAGATACGCTATAGCGGAACCCGTGATAGCCGAGGGTTGAGTGTACTTCATACTGGTACTCAATTTTGCAGAAATGGCCTCTCATATACCGGTATGTGGAGAAGGGCCAAGCATGTTGGGCTTTTATATTTCAGTTTTGGGCCAAGCAAGTTGGGCTTTTATATTTCAGTTTTGGGCCAAGCAAGTTGGGCTTTTATATTTCAGTTTTGTGCCAAGCAAGTTGGGCTTTTATATTTCAGTTTTGGGCCAAGCAAGCTGGGCTTTTATATTTCAGTTTTCGATATTCACTTTTTACATTCGTTATGTTTATACCTACCAACAGTTGGCTCTGAAATCATTTTCCAGTCAGCTTATTCAAAACATTCAGCCTGATTAGAATTCAATCAATCAATCAATCATTTCCTGTGGCACCCTCGGGGATGCATAGGGCCTCGATGAACTCACACCACCACATCCTATCTTGTGCTAACTCCTCAAGATCTCCCCAACACTCATCTCCAGCTTCCCGTCTCATTGTCCTCACCCACGTCTCTTTTGGCCTTCCTCTACCTCTCCTACCAAGTGCCACCCACCCTGGTGTACCTCGTACTATTCCCTGTCTCCTGTACACATGTCCTAGCCACTTCCATCGTGAGAATCTAACATATTCATCGATCGGCTGCACTCCCGTTATTTCTCTAATTCAACTATTTGGTATCCTTTCCCACCACTTGACTCCTAATATTCTTCTAAGTGCTTTATTTTCAAACACCAAGAATTTATTTTCCATAGTCACTGTGCTGTACCAAGACTCGTGTCCATAAATTAAGATACTCCTAACCATTACCTTATAAAGTTTGATTTTTGTATGCACAGAGAAATTGTTATTATTCCAAATATTTTTAAGCATTCCCATTGCCTGATTAGCCTTCTTTAACCTTTCCTCGAATTCAAAGTTCAAAGAACCATCCTTGGCTAAATAAGTACCTAAATATTTAAACCTATCAACTTGCTTTACAACCATACCTCCAATTACACATTCCTGCACATTTTCCATATTCATATTGATTATTTCAGTTTTTCCACAATTAATAACCAAACCCACCTTGCGACCTTCACTCACCAAACAGTCCAACACTCTCTGCATCTCTTCTGGCCCATCACAAATCAAAACTATATCATCTGCATAATCTAAATCCAAAAGTTTCCTGTTCTCACCCCAAAGTATACCAGCACCGGTTTCTGTTCCAACGCGTTTCATAATGTAATCAATGACCAATATAAATAGTAAAGGCGATAGACCACCACCTTGAATTACTCCGGACTTGACTTCAAACGAATCACTCAGACAACCATCAACCATCACTTTACAAAATGTGTCCTCATGCATGTTCATAATGACCCTCACAAACTCCTCTGGTATTCCATAATGTCTCATGATCTTCCCCATAGTCTCTCTTGAAACACTATCAAAAGCCTTTTCAAAATCAACAAAACAAAGACTTAACGGTACTCTCATTTCATTAACTTGCTGCATCAAATGCCTAACTATAAAGATCTGATCATTGCAACCACATCCCTTTCTAAAACCAGCCTGTTCATCCCTCAGAATACCCTCAACCACTGGCTCCAACCTATTTAACAACACTCTACTGAAAACTTTCAAAGCTATCGGTGACAAAGAGATTCCCCTCCAATTACCACATTCACTCAGGTCTCCCTTCTTCGGAACTTTAACAATTACACCATTCTTCCAAACTGATGGTAGTAACCCCGTCACCCATATCTTATTGAATAGCTTGGTCAAGATCATTATTAATCTATCCCCCTCCACTTTAAACATTTCCGGAAATAAACCATCCTCCCCTGGTGCCTTATTATTCTTTAACTGTTTTACTGCTTTCTCCACTTCTGCAAGCCTCAACTCTCCTATTTCTATATTTAAATCTTCCTGAGCAGACGGTATATCCTCTTCTGGTGGTATTGGTCTATTAAGAACTGTCTCAAAATGCTCTTTCCATCTATTTTTAATATCTCCATCTTTGGTCAATAAATTTCCTTCCCTGTCTCTAACTGGTATTTCCTTGCGTTTACCTGCATTACCACTCAGTTCTCTAATCGATTCATATGCTATTCTTTGACTCTGTCCATCATTTTTGTTTATTAAGATTTCAGTCTCTGCAACCTTTTCATCCACACATCTTCTTTTCTCTCTCCTAGCTAACCTTCTTACTTCTGAATTCAAACTCCAGTACGCAGCTCTTGCTAATTCAATCTCTTGTTCATCAACGCATTGCATCTCACTCCTCAATTTAGCCTCACCTCTCTTTTTTATCATATCCCACGTTTCCTCTGATATCCATTTCTTTCTCCTGAAGCTATGTCTCCTTCCAATCGTACATTCAGCAGTCTCATGCAAAACTTTGTTCACATCCTCCCACATCTCATCTACACTTCTCTCCCCCTCTTCCAACGTTTCCAACACCAAAAACCTATTTCTGCATTCTAATCTGAATTCCTCCTTTTCTTCTCCTTCCCTTCTAAGCTTAGCAATACGAGTATCGTATCTACCAACACCAGATTTTTCCTTCTTCTGATTTTTAAGTTTAAACCTTATTTTTGCAATGCTGAGTTGATGGTCACTACCAATATCCGCTCCCCGTTTAACATGAACATCTAGCAGAGAACTTCTATGCCTCCTACTGATAGCGATGTGATCAATCTGATTTTTATATTTTCCACACGGCGACACCCAAGTTGTCTTGTGTATATTGCAATGCTGAAAGAGTGTGCCCACGATGACTAAGTCATTTGCTAGACAGAAGCTTCCAAACCTCACTCCGTTTTCACTCATCCTACTACCAACTCCCATCTTACCCATACATGCCTCAAATCCCTCATTTGAACAGCCCATTACTGCATTAAAGTTTCCAACGCAGATCAAAACATCATGTCTAGGTACCCTTCCTACTCCTTCTTGCAACTTTTCATAAAATGTGTCTTTCCTTTCATCGAGTGCATCATTAGTAGGTGCATAACACTCAAACAGACTGATGTTGCCATGATTTGATTTAAACCGTGCGTATAACAATCGCTCATCTATAGGATCCCACTCACATAAAGCCTTATTTGCCTTACAACCCAGCAACAATCCTACTCCCTGATAATGCATTCCGTCCTGTCGACCAGATATCAATAAACGTATACCATCCTCCAAATCCAACTTATCGACTCCAGTTAATCTAGTTTCTGTCAGAGCACAAATATCAAGTCCGTAATTTTGAAAAACCTTCACTAACTCATCGATTTTACCGTCATGATTTAGCGTTCTCACATTCCAGTTACCAATTTTAATTGTATTTTTTGCATTGACAAAGGAATTAGATTGTAATTGAGGCAACCGTGAGATTCTTAGCACCCCCTGCCCATTTAAGGGCTGCACGGGACTGGGGGCCATTATTGTTCTTTCAGAGTCCATCAAGGTTTCTTTGGCTAACTTCCTGAACAACTCGCCATTGTGTTGCAGTCGCAGTAGGCAGCTAACTTGCCTGATTGCCCACACCCGAAAGACCCAGCTATGCTGTAGCCAGTCACGTGCCGGCATGCTTCCCAGCCATTTCACTCTCAAGGAGTTCCTCTGCCTGAGAAAGCAACCACCCCCCTGCTCCCGAGGGCTTTTGATCTGTGTAGGTAGAGGGCGATCACTCCCTCACTAGCCATATACAGTGTATATACAGTATATAATTAGAATTATAATGAAATTAACAAGGATCACTGAAAATGTAATATGGCTTAATGGCAGTACCTTTTCAATATGGGAGGCAGCAACTGACAAAAGTAACTTACTAAAATCATGTATCAGCTGGTTGGAACCCCACAGCTGATCACCAATATTACGTATCAGCTTAGGCGTGACTGCACTGTTCCAAGCAGGTTATCAATGATGTAATGTTCCGCCTGGTTGAAGTCACTTCCAGCTGACACTCTCCACCAATGTCTCTCTCACACACAGGAGATGGTGGGAAACAGTGTAGATCCTGTTGAAGGAATGGTAGGTAATGTGTGCAGGTGAACAGACACTTGAGCAGATTGTGATTTATCTCTATTCGCCACAGAAAGATACAATTGCAACACAGAGAGAATTCAGAGTAATACATCTCTCCCGTTTGAGTGATAAAAGTGTTCTGTTATAGCCGGCCGGCTTCCCCACTGGGAGTGGCCCTGGGTCAGCATAATATAGAGGTGCCATCCCACAGATACTTTGGGATTTATACATGAGTAGAAGTAATTACAACTCTACCATGCACATTATACTTCAATAAAGTAGTATTAATTACATTAAAGCATACCAACTGGGTATATATATGTTTCCCCAAGACTTAAACGTATATACATTTCATATTCTTCTATCGCCTTCCCTTACCCTCGTTGTTTATAACAGAAAATGCTGGCTTTGCAAGTCTGGACGCTCATCCTTTCCCATGCCACACTTTACAGTAAGATGGTGTTTGGTTGATTATCTTCACACTATATTACAAACTCCTCAATTATGTATAAACACCTTTATATGTAATATGTAAAAATAGTGTAAGACTACAACTCGTCATGGAAACGATGTCCAGCACCAGAACAAACGTATGTTTAGGGTATTTGAAAATCCAGTAACAGACCTGAAACAGTCTTGGAAATGTTGTGCTACATGAGTACGTTTAAGTACTTGGGTAGTGTGATGAGTAAGGATGGAGGTCTGGAAGGTGAAGTGCTTGAAAGGGTACAGCAGGGAAGAAAGGTTGCTGGTTCTTTGAAAGCAGTGATAAGAAACAGGGAAGTGAGCATGGAAGTGAAAAAGTTACTACATGGCAGTATTGTGATACCAACTCCAACGTATGGAAGTGAAGCTTGGACATTGTTGGAAGGACACAAGTCAAGAGTGAGAGCAGTGGAAATGAGTTATTTAAGAGAAGCCTGTGGAGTCACATGGAGAGACAGGCTGACGAATGAGGATATAAAAGAGCGTTGTGGTGTGGATGTGGATGTGGATGTGATAGGAAGTGTTATGAGGAACACACTGAGGTGGTTTGGCCATGTGGAGAGGATGGAGGATGAAAGACTGACGAAGAGAGTGTATGTCAGTCAGGTGGAGGGGGGCAGAGGGAGCGGGAGGCCGAGGATGAGATGGAGGGAATGGGTGGAGAGGCATATAAGAGAGGGGGGTGTGAGTTGGGAGCAGGGCAGTGAAATGGCTGGGGACAGGGCGACATGGAGGCGTTTTGTTTGTGGCCACCCCAAACGGGATTGAGGCATCTGGCAATAGATAGATAGTGTTTGAGTATAAACTTCACAGAACTGGGCAGCCATTTTGGACTTCAAGATGGCCGACATAGTCCAGTAATTAAATGGCAGAGGTTGGACAAAATTGCTTTATTTTGTTTCTCAACTGATTCTGACAGGAAATTAGGTCTACTAGCCAGGATAAAAAATCTACCCTGATCTGCTCACTGCTAATACCCTAAATTTGCCTTAATCCAAGATGGCCACCATTACAGGTATTTAATTCCAAAAATTGGCACATCTTCCAAACGAACAGAGCTATGAATGCAAACGAAGTGTCTAATTCAATGTTTTTGGGGTCAGGGAATTCATTTATAGCATTTTTAATAAGACAGATGTTTCTAAAGCTTGAATGTGACAAGACTCCCTGACTGCATGACACACACACAGGTCGCCGATAGAGACGGACCTCTTCCATGATTGTAGCGAAATAAAAGCTGAATCACCGACGAAAGGAAGCTGAGCCTAATTGTGACTGTGTTAATGAGTGCGTGAGTGGTGATCCTGCTGGACAGTAATAAAAAAAACGCAGTTTCGGTCATAAAAGAGACAAGATAAAGTGAAAACAGAAAGTCTCCATATGGTTGAATCATGGAGGAAACAGACGATGCATTGTTTACGGTCAGTGAGAAAGAATTTGAGGGCTTTTGTGAAGAGGATGTGGGAAAAGGAAGTATTAAGTTGAACCAGACAAGAATAGCAGGTGTAGAGAAAACAGCGGAGAGGAATGACCAGGAGATAAAAAAGGTATGGCCAGTAATTAAAGAGTTACAGGAACAGACCACAGAGCAGGAAAACGAGATCAAAAGTTTAAGGAGTACACTGGAAAAAATCTGTACACGTAGTGACGAACAAGAAAGGGAAGTTACTGAATTAAAAGTAAACAATGAATCAGCCTCGAATGAAATAAAACAGCTTAAGAGGGAGAATAAGAGGTTGGAAGAGGAAAGGGACATGATGAAAAGCAAACTAGATGAGTATGAATCCAAGTCAAGAATGCAGGAAGAGCACATTAAGAAATCAAGGAGCAACATAAGGGGTGGAAGAAAATTCAGGAAGAGGGAAATGTAAATTTGAGAGAGATTATAGACCAACAAAGCAAGGAAAAAGTGGAGAGGGAAGTGGTTAGGGTGTTGAGAAGTAGAGAATCTTTAGTTAGAGATGTAGCAGATAAGAAAAAATGTATAATAATTTCAGGAGTTAAAGAAAAACATATGAAAATAAGATCAGACAGAGAAAGAGAAGAACTGAGTAAGGTTAAAGAAATAATATCAATAGTCATGGAGGAAAACATGGAAGCTCAAGAAGAGATTGAAGAGGTGTTCAGGTTGGAAAAATACGAGGAAGGAGGCGCAAGGCCATTGAAGGTAAAGTTCAAGTCCCAAACAACAGTTAACGAAATTATCAGTAGAACATGGAAACTATCGGACAAGGAAGGGTTTAAGAATGTTTGGATAAGGAGAGATGCAAATGAGGAAGAAAGAGCTAATATAAAGGACTTAGTAAAGGAAGCAAAGGTAAAAAACAAACAGAGAACGGAGGAAGAGAAGACAGTGTTTTATTGGAGAGTCATGGATCAGAAGTTAAGGAAGTGGTACCGGCGGAGACAAGGAGGAAAGAGGGTATAGAAAACACCAAAAATCATTGGAAGGTGGCATATACTAATGTTGATGGTTTAATATTGGCAAGGTTAGAAATCAACGATCTTTTGAGGATACATGAACCTGACGTTATGTGCTTTGTAGAGACCAAGTTAAGAGAAGATATTGATGTTCATATGGGAGATGGCAAATACAAACTGTGGAGAAGAGACAGAAAAGAAAAAACAGGAGGAGGAGTGATGATAGCAGTGAAGAACAACATAAATGTAGATACCGTGGAAATGGGAGAAGGCAGGGCTGAAGTGATAAATATGAAATTAGAAACTGGAGAGAATAACAAGCAAGATATGGCAGTAGTGTATGCTCCCCCTAAGACAAGAGCATGGAGTGATGATGAATACAAGGAAATGCTGTCAGACATGGCATGTTATTTACAGAAACTAATTAACAAAAGCAACAATATAATTTTAATGGGTGACTTTAATTGTAAAGAGGTGAACTGGGAGGAATGGGACTCAGGAGGCGGCGAGGATTCGTGGGGCACTATATTATTAAATATAGCAATGAACAATGTGATGACGCAATGGGTCAAAGATGAGACAAGGTTCCGAGGTGAGGACACACCAGCAAGACTTGACTTACTGTTTACCAAAGAACCCGATGTAATAGAATCCTTGAAATATCTGTGTCCTATTGGAAAAAGTGATCATGTGGTCACTGAGTTCCAGATGATAACAGGGAACATGGAGCCAAGAGACGAGCTTTATAGGCAGGGAAGGTACAACACTGTGAAAGCAAACTTTACAGGATTGAGAAAATTTTTTGAAAATGCAGATTGGAGAAAATTCAGAGAAACAACAGAGATACAGAGGAAGTGGGATATTTTTCTAGACCTGTATAATTCGGGAGTGGAAAAATTTGTGTCAAGAGTAATGTGGAAAGAAAACAGGAAAAGTGGTTTAATAAAAGGTGTATGATAGCAAAAAAAGAGAGAGACACGGCGTGGAAAAATTGGAGAAAGAGAGGTAACAACAGAACAAAGAATATAAAAGAATTAGAAATGAATACACAAGAATACGCAGAGAAGAAGAAAGGAATTTTGAAAAAGGTATAATAGACAAATGTAAGGATGAACTCAAACTGTTTTATAGATTTGTTAATGGCAAACTGAAACAAAAGGAAGGAGTCACCAAACTGAATGTAGGAGAGGTCTATAAGGATGCAGCAATGCAAGCAGAAATAATTAACAAACGTTTCCAGTCAGTTTTCACTAATGAAAAGGAGTTTGTGGAAGTGGAGGTAGTGACTAGAAATGTAGTGATAAAAGATATGAAAGTGGAAGTACAGGAAGTGTATAAACTACTAGAAACTCAAGATGTAAGGAGAGCCCCATGACCAGATGGAATCTCTAATTGGGTATTGAAGGAATGCAGAGAACAACTGGCAGATAAGACTCACAGTTTAATTGTGTGTTCTCTTGAAGAGGGGAAAGTGCCTCAAGAATGGAAGATGGCAAATGTGGTACCAATTTATAAGGGAGGAAACAAGGAAGAACCTCTGAATTATAGACCAGTGTCCCTAACCAGCATGGTCGCTAAAGTGTGTGAAAGAATTCTGAAAGACAGATGGATAAAATATCTGGAAGAGATGAATATTTTGGTTGATAGTCAGTTTGGATTTAGAAGTTGAAGGTCGTGTGTTTCCAACTTGTTGAGTTTTTACTCAAGAGCGATTGACGTGCTTCAGGAAAGATAAGGTTGGGTGGATTGTGCGTATTTAGATTTGGAGAAGGCCTTTGACAAGGTATCCCATAAGAGACTAATGTGGAAACTAGAGCATATAGGAGGACTGAAGGGGAACCTCCTAGAATGGATGAGAGACTTTTTGAGAGAGAGACAAATGAGGACAGTAATAAAGGATAAGATGTCTGGATGGAGGGAAGTAACAAGTGGAGTCCCACAGGGCTCGGTGTTGGCGCCAGTAATGTTCCTGATTTACGTAAATGATATGGTAGCTGGAGTGAACAGTTATGCAAGTCTGTTTGCTGATGATGCAAAGATCATGAGGAAGGTAGAGGTTGAGGAGGATTGCAAAATGCTGCAGGAGGATCTGGATAGGATACATGAATGGAGCCGGATGTGGGAAATGAAATTCAATGCAAAGAAATGTAAAATATTGGAAATGGGTAAAAGTACCAAGAGGCCATCATTGAATTATTTGATGGGTAATGAACCAATCACAAAAGCGAGAGAAGAGAAAGATTTGGGTTTGCTGGTCCAGGACAGTTTGTCACCTGAAAAACACATTAACAAGACAGTTAGAGAGATGTATAAACTCCTGACTAATATAAGAGTAGTGGATGTTGGAGTGGCCCTGGTGAGAGAGGATAGTGTTTAGAAACTCCCTGTACTGTTGTTTGCAGATGATACCGTGTTGTTGAGTGAAGACGAAGGGGAGCTGCAAGGCTTGGTGGATGAGTTTGAGAGAGTGTGTAAGAAACGGAATCTAAAGGTGAATGTAGGGAAGAGTAAAGTGATGGTCTTTGAGAGAGGTGAAGTCAGTGAATGTACAGCGAGGTTGGATGGTGAGGAATTGGAAAATGTGAGTACGTTTAAGTACTTGGGTAGTGTGATGAGTAAGGATGGAGGTTTGGAGGGTGAAGTGCTTGAAAGGGTACAGCAGGGAAGAAAGGTTGCTGGTTCTTTGAAAGCAGTGATAAGAAACAGGGAAGTGAGCATGGAAGTGAAAAAGTTACTACATGACAGTATTGTGATACCAACTCTAACGTACAGAAGTGAAGCTTGGACATTGTTGGAAGGACACAAGTCAAGAGTGAGAGCCGTGGAAATGAGTTATTTAAGAGGAGCCTGTGGAGTCACATGGAGAGACAGGCTGACGAATGAGGATATAAAGGAGCATTGTGGTGTTGATGTGGATGTGATAGGAAGCGTTATGAGGAACACACTGAGGTGGTTTGGCCATGTGGAGAGGATGGAGGGGCAAAGACTGACGAAAAGAGTGTCTGTGAGTGAGGTGGAGGGGGAAAGAGGGAGGGGGAGGCCGAGGATGAGGTGGAGAGATGGGGTGGAGAGGTATATGAGAGAGGGGGGTGTGAGTTGGGAGCAGGGGTGTGAGTTGGGAGCAGGGGAGTGAAATGGCGGGGGACAGGGCGACTTGGAGGCGATTTGTTTGTGGCCACCCCAAACGGGATTGAGGCGTCTGGCAATACATAGATAGATTTTCATTATATGGATGAGGAGATGATGAAAAAATTGATAGTGGCCATGATTCGCCCCAGGTTGGAATATGCAGCAGTAGTGTGGTCACCACACAAAAAGAAAGATATAAACAAGATTGAGAGAATACAAAGAACAGCAACCAAGATGGTCCCCAGTCTGGCAGATCTGTCATACAGAGAGAGGCTAGAAAAGCTGGATTTGCTCTCCTTAGAAGAAAGAAAGAGAGGTGACATGATTGCAGTGTTCATGACCATGATGGGAGTAGATAAAACTGACAAAGAAGATCTGTTTTTATGGGATAAGAGAGTAACAAGAGGACACGGGATGAAACTGAGGAAGCCAAGCTGCTTGGAGGATATCAAGAAATATAGTTTTCCTTATAGATGTATAGACCAGTGGAATAACCTGGACAAAGAGATCGTCCAGTCTAAAAACTTAAACGAGTTTAAAGCTAAATTTGACTTACTGAGAAACAGAGACGGGACCCCACGAGCGTAGCTCATTTCCTGTATATCACAATTAGGTAAATACAATTAGGTAAATACATGTAACTAAATCAGCTAGAAAACTCGAACTACCTATAATCTACTCTACTTGAACTTATCCACATCATATATGTCGAACTTAATCTAACATCCTGAGAGAATAGTCATCCAGAGACTCTGCTTCCTGTTCACTGCATCATAGGTGCAGGTGATTTCCTTGCTATGACCACAAGTCAGTGTACAGGGCATGATCTAACCCCATGAACAACTCAAACTACCTATGTATAGTTTAGTCTACTTGAACTTATCCACATCAAATACCCAAATCTAACACCCAGACAGTCTAATCATCTAGAACCTCTTCACTGTTCACTCCAGCATTGGTGCAGGTGATTCTCTTGCAGTGACCACATGCCAGGGTGCACAGCAGTCCATTCTTGCGACAGGAACAGGTGTTTTTGTCGCACTTGCCGTGGCAGTTGCATTTGACTAGTGAGGACACGTGGACTGCATGATAGACTGACCTATTGAGGCCACATGCAACTTTGCATTTCTGCTCTTGATAATGCTGCCTAGGAGTAGTTGCAATGAATGAGGCAGGTATGCAACATTTGAATCAACAGAACGCATATCCTCTGAAGTTGGATACTCCTCTTTATGACGTTCCATAGACTTCATCTCTGTTCTTATGAATTTCCCAACAGTTTCAATAAGTTTGTCCATATCGGAGAGTTCTTTCATTTCACTTGCTTTGTCATGGGCTTCTTGAATGATGGATTTAACATTGGACGTCAGAGTGACGACATTAGGGCGTTGTCTGATGGTGGTAATTGACACCCTTGCTCCATAGTGGTTCTCCAGCTCTCGCTTCAGTTGCTTGGGGGTGTAGATTTCCTCTTCGGTCATGACACTCTCTCTGAGCATAACTTGGTACAGGTCTTGCAATGTAATGGTTTCATCGTCGTTCTTTTCCAGAAAATCGATTGCATATTGAATAGCACCAACTTTGGATGTGCTTCTAGGTCGACCAACTTTTCTTCTCTTGGTGGAAGAATTGCATTCTTCAGATGCAAATTCCGGAAGGGCCTTTCCCTTCATGAAGAGGTCCTTGCATGTGTGGTGGTATAGGGCCTCCTCAGCTGGTAGATCATTTACCACTGAGAGACGAGACTAGACCTTCAAGTCCCAATCATCCTCTCTGGTGTGACAGTGACTTAGAATGTTCTCTTGAAATCCTAGAGTCATAACATGACCGTATCTGTAACTAGCTTTGGTAGGATTTTTCTGTGCAAGAGACATTTCAACACTCCACAGAAGAGGCAGTGGGTTTTGAAATCAAAGACATTTTCCTCACCTGATCTCAGGTTTGCCTTGACCACTTCGGAAGAATCACACTTTTTGGCAGATTTGATGGTTTTGGGATTTGTGTGCCTGCTCATGCATACTTTGTGCACAAGGATATCATGATTTTTGTCAAAAACCAAATCTGGGACATCTAAGTTTCTCTCTTTGTTCGTCTTAATGCCAGCACAACCTTTCTCTGTCAGTTTGACATAGTCATTGGACTTGTCTAGGTCAATCACTTCTCTGCAGATGACACACGCCATCTCTGTTCAGTCTTTAAGTTAGTTCATCTATCCTCCACCACAAATATGCTGTTATTCCATGCACATGCAACCTGTAGAAATTAAACGAAAGCCATTTACAATCTAGAAACATTTCAAATAACGACAGTGAAGGCATGGTGTGAATTACAAAAAAAGACAGAAAAAAGTAGAATAATATGACAATTTTTTGCACAAAATTTAGAGTATGATTGCAATTATCTGCAAATAGGTCACATACAGACAAATAATACCATCATAAACGAACTACTTGACCTGAAAAACATAGGATTAGACACTTTGCATTTATAGCCCATTAGTTTGGAAGATATGCTAATTTTTGGCATTCGGTACCCGTGATGGCGGCCATCTTGGATTAGGGTAAATTTGGGGTACTAGCAGTGAGCAGATCAGGGTAGATTTTTTATCCTGAGTAGCAGACCTAATTTCCTGTCAAAATCAGTTGAGAAACAAAATAAATTAATTTTGTCCAACCTGAGTGGATTTCTTTACTTTAATTACTGGACTAACACCAGATGATCAAGAAAATGATTCCAATGAAAAGGTAGGGTTTGCCTTTGACATTTTCCGTCTATCTTTTATAGCCTTGCATTATAACAAAAGACTGATTTCAGCTGGCAGCCATACTGGACTTAACATGGACGACCTCTGCCAGGTCCAACAATGATCCCACTGGATTGCCAGACCCTGAAAACATTGGGTTAGCCATTGGAATTTTGCTTCTATTTATCATATTATTGGAGTTATTAAAGAAAACAGAGTTGCTACGCAACTGTATTTTGAAATCCAAGATGGCAGCCACCAGGGGACCCAAATTTGGGGGGGTCCATCTCGAAAAATTATTGTATGGGTCCATTCTACACCTGTGCAAAATTTAATGCTTTCCTGACAAAGTGAACGATTGACCTGATAATTTGGCCTTAGCTGCTGGACTATATGGGAAGGGGCAATAGCCATGCACCAACCCACTTGCTGACAGGTAGGGAATGGGTGGGTTGGTTATACAAGGTCTGTTCAGAAAGTATCCAACTGTAGGCTCTAAAAAATAAACATCTAACCCGATGAGCCAGAACACTAATCTCCCTCAAGCAGGCTGCTTCTGACTTCACACAAAGTCCAGCATTCTTTCCACTGCCTGAAACATTTTTAAAAGTTGGTTTTCAGTATCTCCTGCAGGTGTATGTAACAAACATATATATATGTACACAGGAAAAAGGGAAAAAGAAGTGTGTGGTAATCATAGGGCCATTTTTCTGAGTGCAATAGGAAAAATATATGGTAGGATACTTATTGATAGAAATAGGGAAATAACAGAGGAATTAGTTCAAGAACAGAGAGTGGAAGGGAAGAGGTTGTGTAGATCAGATATTCATCCTTAGGTCTTTCATGGAAAAGTTCCTAGAGAAGAGAATGTTGTATGCCTTCATGGATTTGGAGAATGCATATGACAGAGTGGACAGACAAGGAATATGAAAAATATTAAGAATATATGGAGTAAATGGGAAGTTGTTGAATGCCGTGAAGAGTAGGTATGAGGGTGCTAAGGCTGCAGTGCATGTGGACAAATTGTGTGAATTTCTCTGTCTGAATGTTGGACTGAAACAGGGATGTGCCATGCCTCCATGGTTGTTCAATCTGTATATGGATGTGGTTATCAGAGATACAAGGTAGGGTAGTGGATGTTGAAGTCGCCCTAATGAGAGAAGGCAGGGTTTGGAAATTCCCTGTACTGCTGTTTGCAGATGATACTGTGTTGTTAAGTGAAGATGAAAGGGAGCTGCAAGGCTTGGTGGATGAGTTTGGGTAAGTGTGTAAGAAAAGGAATCAAAAGGTGAATGTAGGGTAGAGTAAAATTATGGTCTTCTAGAGAAGTGAAATCAGTGAATGTACAGTAAGGCTGGACGATGAGGAAATGGAAAATATGAGTGCGTTTAAGTACTTGGGTAGTGTGATGACTAAGGATGAAAGTTTGGAGGGTGAAGTGCTTGAATGGGTACAACAATGAAGAAAGGTTGCTGGTTCCTTGAAAGCAGTGATAAGAAACAGGGAAGTGAGCAAGGAAGTGAAAAAGTTACTACATGACAGTATTGTGATACCAACTCTAATGTATGGATGTGAAGCTTGGACCTTGTTGTAGGGACAGAAGTCAAGAGAGAGAGCAGTGGAATTGAGTTATTTGAGAAGCGTCTGTGGAGTCACATAGAGAGACAGACTAACAAATGAGGATGTGAAGGAGCATTGTGGTGTGGATATGGATGTGACAGGAAGCATTAGGAGAAACACACTGAGGTGGTTTGGCCATGAGGAGAGGATGGAGAGTGAGAGACTGACATGGAGAGTGTATGTGAGTGAGGTGGATGAGGGGAGATGGAGGGGGAGGCCAAGGATGAGATGGAGGGATGGACTGGAGAGTTATATGAGAGAGTGAGGTGCGCCCTGGGAGCAGAGCAGTGAAATGGCAGGGGACAGGGCGACATGGAGGCAGTTTGTCTGTGGCCACCCCATGCAGGATTAGGGGGTCTGGTAATAGATAGATAGATAGATAGTTTTCCAGGGAGGGGCACTAACCCTCCACCAACCCATTTGCTGGCATGTAAGGAACATGTGTTGGTTGGTTATAAGGCTAACACCCATCATATCAGATATTTCCTGGTTTACAGGAAATCATTTGGCTTGCCACTCAGTGTAGCGCAACTTCCAAACAGTGCACCATTACAGGTTTGTGACAGAGGTTTTTGGGGCATTTTAGGCTTTGCAGTTGAGGGCATCCTCCCTAACCCCACTGAACCTATGTTATATCAACCTCACTATACAATAAATCATTATGCAACAGGTTTTCACTTGACACAACCCTACTGTATAGTGAGACCAAACCGTATTTGAGGCATTTAGTCGAAAAACAACAAACGTGCCAAACATCTAAAATTAAGATTTAGGTCGCAACACACTCGTCTGCTACTTTTCTCTCCAGTAGAAACGTTTTCACAGCATGTTCATCTTTAAAATATGGTCGAAAGTCCAATACAACAAATTGGATTCTTGTACCAACACGCTGTGGGTTGGTACACGTGGCCTGTGTCTCTCCCGAGGAAAGGTGTAGTGGAAGAAAGGTGAACATGCCAGCGAGCACTCCTCCAGGCTGCCAGTGAGCAGTGGGTCTCATGATGACGTCACACTCACAGCCAATCAGCAGCCGTGTTTTGTGGGCGTGTTGGTTGGTAGGTGTGGCCAGATCCTGCCCTTTCCAGTTCTGTTTACACTGTAAGCCACACAGATGTGCTTTTGGTTTATTACATTACTTTCACCTCAGATTTACAGTGATTTATACTACAACATGAGTGACTAACATAGTGATAATGACCAGGAGGTCTCTGAGCATACGCAGAAGTGAAAACATAATCCAACTTTTGGGAAATGTGCAGTTGCCAGGCAAAAACAAAATGCTGGGGATGCATACGTGAGTTATAACACAAAAAAGGAAAAGCCAGTTAGGAAAACTGGTCCTTCTTGGAAGTGTGGCTCAGCTGCTTCAACAACTTGGACAATGAGTAAAGTAAGTGATCTATTTACAGCTTTTTAGGCAATGAGTGATTATACCAGACAGACCAGTTACTTTGCCAGTCATGTGAAAAGTGTTCCTATGAAGCAGCCTCATGTCAAGGGCCATAAAACAGGCAAGACATGTACGATTAGTTATTGTGTTGAGTACCGGTATGCCAATGTGACTTACGATGTTTGTCGATCATCATTCCTCAGTGTTCAAGCGTAGAGTTCGTTCTGTACTTGACAAAGTGACTGTAGCTGGATCAGTGGAAACTGTCAAGCGAGGCACTGGCCCTAATCTGAAACAAGTTAGTGATGAACGTAAGGCAGCAGACTGACAATACACTAGACTACTGTTATCCTCACACCCTCCACAGCACTTAAATACATGCACCTCTACTGTACATGGGTTGGTGATTGTCCTTTTCATATTTTTGGTTATTTTCAAATTAGTTTTTTTCTTTTTTCCATAGGGGTATAATGGTATGGGGTTAATAACTGAACTGCATTATAGCCTGATACAGTAATCCCTCCACTATCCAATGTAAAAGAGCCAAAGGCATGTCCGGAAAGTGGTTCCGTCCGGATAGTGGGCCCCTGCCTCCTGGACTGGTACTTATGGACCCTAACCCAGCCTAACTTTGAAAGCCACCTAAATAGCTCCCTACCGGACATGGATAGCACCTATTTGAACCTATTTAAGACCCTATTCACACCAACAATGGACATAAAGCATCATAAAAATGAAAAGGAACCAAAGAATGAGGAATTAGAAGTGACTGTACCTCAGCCAGGGTACTTACAGCACGTTTGTGGCCACCTTTTGTAAGGTTTTGGCAGTGGTGAAAATGCTCTTCAAGAACGTACAGTAATCCAGTGTTGTGCTGCAGTTACAGTAACTCTTTGCACTGTGAGTTATAACTGTTTAACACTGCACATTGCTAGTTGCATCAGGCCAGTTTCAACTGCCAGGTTTGCACTCCACAGTTAATCCTTTGCACTCTAAATTCTGATTTCTTAAAACTGCACAACACTGTAAATTCCCGTGTGGTCTAGCGGCGAGGTATTGCAGTTTATTCACAAAAAAATGAGCACGTGTGGCTTTCATTACGATAAGCTACCACTCGCGATCAAAGTTAGGCAGTAACTGTTTTGAGTGTTGTGATGGGGACACAGAGTTGACAGATCGCAACAGCCGCATTACCAAACTCCTCAGTTTTCATTATCAAATTTAACTCTTCATTACCAAATTCGTAAAGCTAGCATTTATTCTTCACTAATTATATATACAAGTGGAAATACATGTAATCACTCTTCTTATAATTAACAGCATGTTGATTATTTTCACGTTATGTACGTTAGTAGATTAATCAGAGAGTGCAAACAATCCACCATCTCCATCCTGTGTATCCTCATACATGTGAAACATCCGTTTGGTAATCCATTACTCTGATTCATTACCAAACGAATATTTCATGACCAAATTGGCCCACATATGGTAATGAAAAATACCAAATGGCAACCCTGACAGGGAGGGGGGAGGAAGGAAAGGGTGAGGGTCCGTGGTGTAACAGCTGTTCAGCGCCGTGCGGCAATTTCAAATTACGAGTGGGAAAAAATTCAGACTTTTTTTTTTTTTTTTTGGCCATTTTTGGGTTCCGAAGGTCCAGGCCCACAATATCCGGTAAGTGGGGATGTCCAGAAAGTGGGCATCTGGACAGTACAGGGATTACTGTATATCATATATTTTGTATTTTATTCTCATGTGTCTTAAAGTACTTTACCAGCTCTATTTTTTGAGACATTGTTTATCAAAATCAGGCTACTGGTTAATGACCTACAATGAGACAAATTTTTAACACTGTTTACCTCAAAACACTGATTTGGCACATTTGTCATTACCTGACTAATCACTTTTTTTTTTTTTTTTTTTTCCAGCAAGAACATGTCATCTTGGCCACGGGACGTTTTGAAAATTGTAGATCCATTTCACAATTTTTGGATGGTTGGCCGTACTTCCATGGAATTCCACATAATACTGTGATGCCGTGGTTACAGTCAGAGACTTGAATAAGTTAGTAGAAAACAATGTCACTGTAGTTATGGGTCAAAGAATGTCCCTTAAGGAAATGTATTAACTGAAAAAGAACTGAAATTCAGGCTTTTATAATAAAAAAATTTCAAACCTAACAAAAATGAAAGATATCTTTGGTCCTAACCAGATCATTCTTCAATCATACCACCTGTTCTGTTCAAACTATTTATGAGCATTATACAAGCCAGATCTAATAAAAAATGACACAGAACTTTGACAATTATCAAACGACATTGTATCTTGAAGTTTAATTTCTGAAAAGCCAGCTTGACTTCCCTGAGTCTGGAAATTTTCACTTTAATTATTGCCCTATAATGAATTTGCAAGTACAGTACAGTAATACTCGTGAAGACTGCATAGTGGAACAGTATTACTGAAGACTGCTTAGTGGAATGGTACAGTAGGTCCCCGTTATAACAATGAGGTGCATTTGGGAAAACCCATCACTGAACCAGGGTATCAGTTACCAGGGACATTCAAACATAAAACATACAGTACTGTATAGGGATGCATTTGGGAGCCTTGGGATCTCCCTCCCAACCAAGTCCAAAACCCACCCAAATGAGTCCAAAAACAAGTTTCAAGCTCACCTAAACCCCCAGATAGCTTTAAAACAAGCTAAACTTAGCCTAAAAGCAGTTTATAACTCACCTAAACCCAAAAATCTGAAAATTATAAAAAATGTCTGGAAAAAAAAAAATCAAACTTAGTGAACTGTATCTCAAAATGACAGTGTTCACCCCATCTATGACTAAAACATTAATCTAAGACTAAAAACAGTTTATCAATCAACCTATATACAAAAATTAAGTCTAAAATATCATCAAAATCTGAAAAAAATAATGATCAGTTAAAATCAACAAACAATTCTCATCGGATAACCAGAGACTGGCCACTGACAGGTGGGGAATGGTGTTAATTGTTTTACATCGCAATGGCGGGGTATTGCATAAAGGAGGTTCGTACAGCGGGATATTACTGTACTGTTCGCATGATTTGCTTAATATAGAAAAAAAGTCAACATCTGACAGTCAACATGTGAAATAATTCCCAAGGTAAAAATAAGTTTTACTTTAAGCAGCAGAAGCACCTTATCAATTCACTTCTTGATCTTAAGTTTTCGGGTTATTTTTGGGGTGGTAAATGAATCTGTCACATTAGACTTCTTTCCTTAATGTTTTTGGCCAGGGTCCTTCTGCTGTATCAATTGTTTCTGAAGAGCAATGGCGGACTCTTACTCCAACATACGTCCCCGTCACCTTTTAGTTCCTCTTCCTAACCTTACATTTCATCCTAACCTAACTCAACCAAGATTCAACTACCCAGTAAGTCTGCCGGGTACACACATGCTTTATTTGAAACAGCAGAAGCACCCTACCAAATTAGTTCATCTTCTTCCTGATAGTCTGTTATATTTTTCTGATTATTTCTGGGGTGGTAAGTAAACATTTCATGTGAAATCCGTTTGTCCGTTATTTTTTGCTGTTCCGCTGTGTCAGTTTGTTTGGTCAGCGAAGGTGGAAGGGACTGACCTAACCTAGCTTAACTGTACCAAATAATTTAATTTAATTTAAACTAACCTAGCTTAGACTAGCATCCAGTTAGGGAGCTGGGAAATGAGAACCATCTTTGAGTAAGGTATGCTGAGCTGGACAGACAATCGTACGTATGGCTTAAAGGTCGTGATGATAAAATGTGGAAAATTTTTCAGCAGTTAAAGGTAATTTTACCATCCTGAAAATAGTAAAAAAAAAAAAAAACAGAAAACAAACTGAAGGAATATGAATTGAATTGGTAAAGTCCTTCTACTGCTTCAAGTAAAGTGTACGTTTACTGTCTGTCGTTACAAGTGCTGTTTTGGCATAAGGAACATACCGGTAATGATAAAACAAAAGCAAAAAAGTCAACAGAAAATGATAATGCTTTACCAAACACGCACGGCAATTCCACCTATATTATACCAAACTCACAATCTCAAAGTAAGTAATTTTGGTACATAAACAACACAGATAGTTAACTGTTCCATTGTGACTGCAAGAAGTGAATGGACAAAGGCAAAAACTATACCGTACCTATTTTGGGTATTTATGGAAGTGGCCAGGTCGCCCACGACAATGTTCACCTACGATATATCCAGCTGGCTGCGTTGTTTACCAACCACTGCTCCGACTGGACGCATCAGTGTATCCTGTGTCAAAGCAATGGGAACTTAATGATTTAACCAAACCTAACCCAGCTTTCAGGGGTGGGTTTATAAATGAGCCCAGTAATTGTGGTAATGCAGGTAACCTGTGAAAGACATATTTCAACAGAAAATATGGAAAGGCTGTGCTCATTTCATGAAGAATGAATCAGAAGTAAATTGTTTACCACCATGAGGAAGAAAATACAGAGAACAAACTGGAGTAGTATGGACTGAATTGGTAAGATCCATTTACTGCATGATATAAAACGTACATTTACCATTCCCAGTATTAAAGCCAATGATTTCTACTTTGTCATGAAAACTGGATTACCGTACTATAAAACATAAAAGGTGAATACAGCTTGAGAACTCTGAAAAAAGAATGACAAACTAAAACTAACCAGAGAACACCGTATACACATCAACATTAGCATATCACTTGGTTAACACTAACTTACCGGTGGTGACTATCCTTGAATGCCAGAGTAATGGGTATTATTTCGGAATTACACCCAACAAACAGAGACTGGGATTAATATGGTCACCATTTAGTTTGTGGAGTTTTAAATGATTTCTCTGCCCCCTCCACACGATGGTCCTGACGGGGAAAAGACCCACAAAGCTACAGATGCTGATGTAGGTAGATGTGGAGTTAATGCTAAACATAGGTCATCTGTGTAGTGGCTGGTGGCTTATTTGTATGCGTTTTGAGGGGCAAGCAGAGTGCGGCTTAGTCAATGGTCAGCACAACTCGCCCTCACAACAAAAACAAAACAATTCGCCGCCTGAACGATTCCCCGTCAGGTACTTTCATCTTAGTTTATTTAGCATATACAGTATACTAGATTTTGAGTTATATGATTGCCAAGTGATTGTGGTTTATTGTTCCTATAATAAATGTAAAATGTGGCATCAAATAGTGGTAACGAAAAAAATATAAATATAATGATGTGGTGAACGATGTTTCACTTCGTCATTTAACATTAGGCTGCATACAAGCATTTATATAGTTGCCTAGTAACCTTAAGTGAACGATCGGTGTACTTTAAAGATATACGAATAATCATATTACGTGTATATAAATATGTAACTTTGAGATTGTCAACCTACTGTACCCAGAAATTGCTGTAAGCTTCACCAGATTTCACCGCAGATTAGAAGCTGGGGCCGGATGCTCAAAACTGGTCATATCTCAGTCCCGCCGTCGGTGGTCGCCCCTCTAGTCCCGTCATAAGTTATTTCCGCCTTATAACTGACCACCTCCACCAATGTTCAAACAAGAAGTGGTCAGTCGTAGGGTGGGTATAAGTGTTAGTCCCATCATGCGGCAGAGGGCAGGCAGTTTGCCAGCTGATCTGATCGCAACCAATGAGAATCAATGTAACAAAAAAGGCAGCCAATAAGAATCAAGGAGGTTGTTTCTAAACAGACAACACGTGCATGCTGGTAACAACAAATATCACTGCCAGTGCCAGAGATACTCGCCACACGCCTCTCTGTCTGCTAATACTAGCCTACTGCACAATGGAAGTTGAACCTAAAGCCAAGAGACCTCGGCACCCAAACTTCACTGATGCAAAGCTGCTGGCTATGGCAACAAGTGTTGCAGAGAAGCAAGACATTATATTGGGAAAATTTTCATTTGACAGTGCCACAACATAAGTCAGGATGAAGGCGGCAGCTTGGCAGTATGTTACTGATCCTGTCAATGCTGTCACTAGAATTCAGCGTGATGTTTCGGACGTAAAAACAAAATTCAAGCATTCAGTTTAGTCAATAAACTGGAAATTTTTTCCTTAAGACCTGTTTTGCAATGTTTTTCTTTTCTAATTTATAATCTTTGACAGATTTTATATTTTTTAATAACCATTAGTACTAACAATGTTTTAGTCCCAATCTAACCTAATCTACCTAAATTCACTAACCTAACCTAAACCCCAAACCTGCTTGGAGGTTGTCAAGCCAAGGCCTCATGATTACGGTGATAAGTTGTTTTTAGGTCAGTGGGGTGCAGTTAAGTAATGATAGGTTAGGCTTCTGATTAGACTAGGGTAGGTTAGGTTAGGTTTTAAGCTAAGTGCAAAGTGGTGGTGGGTTTTTGTTAATATCTCAAAGACTTATTTTGCCATGGATTGATTAGAATAATTTGACGCAGACATCAAGATATACCTATTGAGCTATATCAAATTCATTACCATAAGGTAGGTGCACTTGTAAACATTTACCCTATCCTTACCTAAAGACACTAGGGTAACCTATCACTTCACAGCCCATACTGGTCATAATAAAATTCTGAGGTAATGAAAAGTCCCTAAAGGAAAAAAAAGTAAATTAACAGTTTAGGACACCTCTGGAATTCAATAAGCATACTCCAGAGAATGGAGGTTAAAATGTGAAGTTCCAGTTGTGTCCTAAAGTGTAATATACCGGAAAAAATACCAATTCTGCCAACATCTAACTTAGAACGAGGGTTTGTAGAAGCAAAAAAGCTCACATGCCATACCTAATGAAAATATATGAGTAGCCTACAATTTACGGCAAATATGTGGCATCATAGGGAGGCATTCACAGTCTTATGAGATAAAATTATGCTGCACATCTACAATTCATAAGAGGCATCAATAGCTAGTCACTTAAAACTCGATAACCAAGCTCAAATATTGCATGAGAGAGTTCCCTGGGATCCTTGCCATAATAAAATACTGCTATATGCTTGTATGTATTACAAACACTTGCCTTAACTAATGTTTTGAGGGGTAGATAACGCTGATGAGAGGCTCAAAGCTTCCTTACGACCGTGCTGAATGGGCTTTAGCACTGCTCGGTACCAGTCGTAAGTTTTGATCAGGGATGTTCTGCCCAGAGACCCAATATATCGTACCGTAGCATGAAAATTATCGTATCTTACCCTAAAATTATCGTACAGCTAAATTTTCAATTAAAACAAGTTACCAGACTAGATGGTGTGTACAAAAAGTATGATGAAATGGTAAATGTAGACGGGACATCATGAGCTTGACTGAGTCAATCCAGGAGAATCACAATTAGGTGAATACAAACTAGTAATAATACGGTACATTACTTTGGCTTCCTTACACTCACCTTTCCCGGTAAGAAATTAAGAATATCCTACAAAGCTTCATGTATACCAGCATATCAACTGTACTTACGACTTTACTGAAGTCCTATGCAAAGTTGCAGAGTGGGTAGTGGGTACAGCAGCACTACAGCTTGGCCAGGGCACTGAACGAGATCACTACCAAGCATCAAGTAAAGTTTGAACTTCCGTCCTTGACATTTATGGGGTCGGCCGGGCTTGGCCCTGACCTCCCATGGGACTGGGAGGGGAAAGGAATTTCATGAGTGACTCAGGGGAAGCGTGGGTTATTGGGGTGTGGGCACAATGAACCGTGTGGCGGGAATAGTGAATATTGTTATAACCATATATTTAAAAAAATCTAGGGAAGCCGAAATAGACAAAAATTATCGTATATTTTGAATGTGATATCGTACATCGTACAAGCATCCCAAATTATAGTACAAATACGATAATTATCGTACGTAGAACATCCCTGGTTTTGATGGAGTTGCGACCAGAGATAGTCCCACTGACGTCACAACATGGCGCCCATACTGTTTTGAACATCGCAGACGGCAGCCAATGCGCTGGCGAGCAACGACCGGGACTAAAGTTTTGAGCATCCGCACCCTGAGCTTGGACCACCTGAAATATAATCAACAAGAAGGGGAAGTGTTGAATTATTTTCATATTTGTTTCTGAATTGTTGCATCACCTTGCCAGACACCCCATGGCAGGCAGCTCACATAACTGTGACCATGAGTACTATGACAAAACAGTGGCAGTAAAAATAATTATTATAATAAAAAAAATAAAAAAAACGCAGTCCTCTGCCAGGAAAACTTAATTTTAGTTTAAATTAACATGAAAAACTGAGGTGAACGTGCACAGTTCAGGAAATGACATGGCAATTTTATTGAGAAGGACGGAAGCATAATCTATAAATATATAAAAGAGCCGCATTGTTTGTTTGTTTGTTTGTCTTTCAATCACGCCCAAACCAAGTGTATTGGGGTCTATAAAAGCCCGCGTTGCCCAGAAGCAGGCGGGGATCCTCTGTTTGGCTCAGTGGTAATGTGCGGGCGTGTGCAGCGCGAGGGCCTGAGATCGAATCTCGGTCAGACTAGTGATTGATTTGTTAAGTTTCAGTTCGGTTATTAAACAACGGTCAGAGCAGTCGCGTGCTGGGAACCATAGAGGTCAGAGGTCACTGCTTGACCTCACTCTCTCGCCACACGACGGCGACCCACGACGGAAATCGGTCTCGATCTCTCACTACCCTGTCCAAACATAGTGCTCACAGCATTATATGTGAAGGTGAATCTGAACTCAAAACCAGTGGCATCCATAGACGACAAAATAAGTAGATGAAATGGAGGAAACTAGTAGCCAGAGTGCACAAATTATAACCGAGTCCACCAATACTAAACCTATCATTGAGCCTAGAACTCCTCAGATCAAGAGTGTGCCTAATAATAATGAACCAGTCACAGTCCCTGCTACCAATGAACCAACCACCCAGCCTACAACTCCAAAATTCAAGAACCTGGTCTTCCCCAAAGAACGCAAACTCACCGATGACGAGAAATTACAATGGTTTATGAAAGCACGTGGTGCACTACACCTGGGGAAAACAACAATCATACATGGGAAATACGGCTCCTTTATTAAATCATCAGACCACCAGGACAGACTGCTACTCACAACCACAGGTATGGAAGGCGTTATTCTGCATGAAAGTGGATCTCCACGGACCAAACTTTTTGTGAAAAAATATCCTGTTGCCTTCAACCCTGAAATGCTGCTGGATGAATATAGTGCCATTACTCACGTCACCAGACACACTTCCAGGGGAAACCCTACAGACAACTTAATTGTCCTCTGGGAGGGCACTGTCTTCCCACCCATGCTAAGAACTGCAGGCTGTGGGTCGCCCTTCCCGGCTGAAAAATATGTAGAACCCCCAATAATGTGCTTAAAGTGCTGCCGCTGGCACCATGTTACATCCCAGTGCAGATATTCAGCTCGATGCCGGTTTTGTGTTGGGGATCACGATTCGCGTTCATGTGCAAGAAAAACGAATGAAGGCGAAAATCTCACTCCCAAGTGTGCAAACTGCAGCGGTGAACACACTGCATCAAGAATAATTGACCCGAAAAGACCTATTGAGAGGTACTCCTCCATCACGCCTCTAAGTACAAACATGCAACCAGCATCAGCCAGCGCCACTGGCTGCCAGGCAGGCACCCCTTGCTCAGGCTCAACGATGAAGAAGCTTTCCCCCCGATCCCCGCAAGTGGATGACGAGGCCCTGCTACTCAGAGTGCAGGAAGTCAGAGTGAATGCACCCCCACAAATTTATCCACACAGCAAACACCCAGTGCAGTCCCTCCAGCCCTGATCCCCAGAAGTGCATGGAGAGGCCCTGCTACTCTGAGTGCATGAAGTCAGAGTGAATGCACCCCTACAAGTCCACCCACGCAGCAAACACCCAATGCAGTCACTCCACCGAACATAGCCGACAACACTATAGACTCCAGCCAAGAAATCATCTCTGCCATCAAGACAACGATTAAGAAAGTACTTCGGGAAACAATTGATGCCGTTGCACAACTACAAACAAACATAATGCAGGCAGTGTCACAGCAGTATCAAGCCCAAATGGAAATACAGACTGATATTCTCAAGACAATCGAACAGCAAACACAAAAGCAAACCAGTATCCTAGAAACGTTACTCAAATCGTTCTTTCCAACTTCTCCAACCCCTTCGTCATCCTCAGTCATCCCACACAACAAGAGAGACTCTCCAGTTAATATTCTACCTCCGTCCTCACTCAACGAAAGAGATCTCAGCCTGGAAATCCCTCTGGCTACCATGAAAACCAGGTACACAAACCTGGACACCAAAAAGAAGGAGGAACGCAGCCACTGCTATCAAACAGTCAAGGAACTATAACAGTGGCCTGGATGCGAGACGCCCTCAGTGAACCAATAAGCCTACCTTCCTCCCACCCTCCTGCCTCTCACTCTCAGTAATACAGACGAGAATTATGGTTGATCGTACCTAATATGAGCGCTCCCGCAGTGAGACCCCCCACCCCACTACGTAGCTGCATCCCCACCCCCATCCCGGGAGGATACCACGGTGGGATGTGATGACAGTTGCCCGGCCCAAGAGCGAAATGGGCCCAGGTACATCCCGGCCATATGTCCCTCTTCCCTTCAACCTGCTCAACTACAACACTGGCAGCCCTCGCCAGAATCGGGGTGAGATTGCTCCAGATACAGTCCCAGGCAGCACCATGGTAACAGCCACTGTACATACCGGGGAGGGAACGGCCACTGTACGTCCCTCAGTTGTTTTCCCCTACAGCCCCACGACGACAGCCACTGTACTCATCAGGGAAGGAATGGCCACTGTACATCCTTCTGCTGCAGCCACATCTGGAACCACCTCGATGTGGCAGCTATTGAGCACACACTGACAGGGAAAGGCAGGAGGAGTGGAACTGCTACGACGGCCACTGTATGCGTCGGGGATGGAACGGCCACTGTATGTCCCTCATCCACTTCCTCCTCCTCCTACGGGAGTAGCCCCACGGTAACGGCCACTGCATGTACTGGGGAGGGAATGGCCACTGTACGTCCCTCATCTGCCTCTTCCTCCTTCGGGAGCAGCCCCGCAGCGATAGCCACTATACGTGCCGGGGAAGGAACAGCCACTGTACGTCCTTCTGCTGCTACCCCAAGGGGCTGTGGAACCATGATGATGGCCACTGTACGTGTCGGGGAAGGGACGGCCACTGTATTCCCTTCATCCACAGTCCCGAGGGTTCTCCCAGGGGGGGGGGGAAGGTCCCTTGTGCGGCCCACCCTCCACCCCTAGGCTGCATGGGATGCCCTTATCTCTCTCCCTCCAGGTGTGGTTCCCTGGAGGTGCTGTCATTCCAGGAGTGGTGGCGAGGTCCTGTCGTCGAAGGCGGGGTTCGTGCCCTACAGTCTGCCCCTGGATGACGCCGGATCCTGACAGACGCGCCGTGGACGAGGTGCCGCAGACAACCCCTGATGGCGCCCCGACCAGGAGGTGACTGCAGTCCCAGGCCTCCCAGGGCCAGCCCACAGACCCCAAGGCGGGACTGCTCTGGCCCCACTCACCGTCAGCCCTCTGCCAGAAGCAAGAAGCGGCAGGCCCAACTCCTGACGCTGTATGCCCCAGGCCCGAGGGCCCCTTGCCAGGTCGAGGCCCGAGCAGAAAAGGGCCTCCCTGCACCCCAGACCAGACACGCTCCCAGGCCACGATGCCCCAGAGAGCTGTCCCGTGCCTTCTGCAGGAGGGCTCCCCAGAAGGGCTCCCTCCCACTCCTGGGCGCCACCTCAGTTAAACCCAGGTCTCAGCAGCCCAGTGACGACGCCTCCAGATCCCAGTGTCGTGGTAAAAGACTTTATAGTGAAGTGACTATCAGTGATATAAAACAGTGAGACAGAGACACCACCCATAAAGGTCTCTATTCCAGTTTATCC
Organism: Coenobita brevimanus; assembly: GCF_032717465.1. Lineage (NCBI taxonomy): Eukaryota > Metazoa > Arthropoda > Malacostraca > Decapoda > Coenobitidae > Coenobita > Coenobita brevimanus. The sequence goes on from NC_137039.1 coordinate 7,480,480, forward strand.
AGAGTACTGTGCATATGCCTATGCACCCCAGAACCAGAGTAATATCCTAGTGTGTGGCAAAGAGACCAACCTACCACATATAGTCCAAAGAGACCGAGTGTATGAACAGTAACACCACGGCTATGTGATATTCTCCCGTGTATTACTTCGTAACTCAGACGTAAACACCGTGCCCATGTGATATGTTATTCATTCATTCATTCATTGCCAGACGCCATGTATCTCAAACGGGGTGGCCAACGGCTTAGAGTTAATTGTTTTACAGGGAGGGGCACTAATCCTTCACCAACCCCACTTGACACGTAGGGATGCCAACAGCATCTGGTGTTCCCAGGCGGTCACCCATCCAAGTATTAACCAGACCCAACATTGCTTAACTTCGCTGATCGGACGGGAAGCGGTGTACTCAACGTGGTATGTTATGCTAGTATTAATAATATTAACCTGTCACTTTACCCCATCCATATTCAGTGTATCTTTGTATGTATATTGAAAGGGAATTGAACTGAGACAATAGATGTGTTAAGGTATCCTGCCGAGTTTTTATGCCCTGTTCCTTTGTAAGTGTTCTATTTTCGGTCTAGAAAGAGGACCTCGCTCAGTAGCTGGTGTCTTTAGAGCGAGAAGTCGGTTTAAAAACATCCAGCATAACAGTACCACCACACCACAACAACTATCTTTGCCCACACGCTATCCCTCCACCCAAACACCTCTTACTCTCATCACATGGAACATTACATCCTTCCTTAAATGCAAAACACTGCTCGACAGTTACATAAGAGAAAATGACATAGACGTCGTCTGCTTGCAGGAGGCGAGAGTTTAGCACCTCAGACGGGTACGGTTGTCAGGATATGCATCATACACCACATTAAATGAAACTCATGGCCTCATTACGTATATTAAGCAGTCCATTCCTGTTAAGGAATGCAATGTACGTACAACTCATACAGGCTTGCACGAACTTGAAATCACACTACATCAAGGCAAACTAATTTTGTTAAACATCTATGTTAGGTCTGCACAGTTGCAGGTGAGTGACATCCTTGACAATGTTGGTGATGCACCCACAGTTCTCATGGAAGACCTCAATGCTGTCCACCCGACACCACAACCACTGTCACAGGCACATTATGCCAGCCCCAGTGGGACAGCTCTTTCTGCTCTACTATCAACATATCCATCTGTATCTGTTATCTCCCCTGCTCAACCAACACATACACGAGGTAATAGATTAAACTGTGTTCTACTATTCAACACTGACATTCCATCAGTCTCCACAATAGTTGATACATTTACGTCAGACCACTTTGCCATCCAAACCACCCTCTCTATCCCCTCCTGAAGGACATCTATCCCGCCCAGGGCTAGACTCTTCTTATCTTATGCCAGACGCCATAATCCCATTAGGGGTGGCCATTTGACTTTGAGTTATTTGTTTTACAGCTAGACTCTTCATTCCAGAAAAATATAAGGCTGATGTAGTTAGAAACCTTGGCACATGGTTTGCCTTCTACACGCCCACTGATGCTCAGTCCTTTGACCTCATAGACAACCTCAAACTTCTCATATCCTATACTATGCCCCCAAATCAAAGAGGCCCCCAATGTCCCAGATCAAACAATGGTATAAGGCTGACCCTGCTGTCCGCAGACTTCAGAACCAATATACCAAAGCTAAAAGAAAATGGATAAGCACCAAAACTGATGTAAGTTACACCATCTTTCAGAGGCTAGAAGATCAGCTAATCACAATCAAACAGCATGTAAAAGAAAGGGAATGGGAGGAGTTTGTAAAAACCCTCTCACATGACTCAGACATGGGCTATGTATGGAAAAAAGTTAAGCAAATCCACAAACGCAACTCACCCCTTAACCGATACCCTCATCCCGTCACAAAAGCCGAGACACTTTCTCAACAATGTTCAAGTGCATCCTCCACCACAACCCTCCCAGCCCCAGTCCAAACTGCACTCGCAAGGCTAGTCCCCATTAGAGAGGATGACATTCTTAGAGACTGTAACACACCACATCCCTTAGACAATACCCCATTCACTGAACAAGAACTTTTCCACGGTCTCAAACAAGGTAAATCTATACTGCTCCTGAGGAAGATGATGTAACATATCAGATTATAAGAATTCTAGCGGAAGTTCCGGGTAACCCTCTCCTTAAACTATACAATTTAAAATGGGAAGAACAGAAGCTCCCTAGGTCATGGAAACACGCCATCATTTATCTCTATTCCCAAACCAGGTCGTAAAGGTGAATACAGACCCATCTCACTCGTCTCATGCCTCTGCAAAACATTCGAACGTCTCGTCTTAAATCGGCTCCTTTACTTCATAGAAGATAAACTCAGCCCACGGTTATCAGGCTTCATAAAAGGCAAGGGTACTCATGTCTGTATTCAGTCATTTCTAACAAATTCTCATGATAAATATAATGTATTTGTAGACATATAGGGGGCATTTGACAAAGCAAACCAAGCACCCATTCTTCATCATCTCTCCCAGTATATCTCAGGCACACTACTCACTATCATACAAGACTGCATGACTGATAGATCCGGTACCGTCCTTTTTGAAGGCCATCGGTCCCAGACTAGAAATACTGAACATGGAACACCCCAAGGCGGAGTTCTCAGTCCCACCCTTTTCAACATTCTAATGAATGGCTTGGCCACCAAAACCCTCCCCGATGGCTGTCAATTACACATTTACGCCGATGACATCCTCCTTCAGTGCCCCTCTAATCCAACCACCACCCTATCACTAAACATTCTTGAACAGAGCTGCAATGACCTGGGTCTAGTTATTGCCCTATACAAAACCAAAGTAATTGCCCCACCTGATCAACAACCGGCTCCAACATTGCAAGGACATCCCTTGGAAACTGTGCCAGCACACAAGTATGTAGAAATATACGTGGGACATCAACAGGAGGCCAACAGGCTAGAGTTACAAAAAATAAAACATAATTATGCATGCCAGCGCCTACACTGTATGCGCATGGTTACATATGACTCTGTTGGCTCCTCTATTCCCATCATACTGTTTAATGCCAAACAACTCAATCAACTAGAATGCATACAGAACGAGGCCATGAGGATCATTCTAGGGTGCACTCGAAATATTAAATTACACGTACTACGTCTAGAATTAGACATCCCTCCCATTCATGACAAAATAACTCAAACAGGTCTAGCTCACTTCCTGCGTACAATCCGTGTCCCAGTCGTCAAATACTCAATCCTACCTTATCTACGACCAGACAACCCTCACCTCACCACAAAGTGGACGAAAATCATTATCAATAAAATTAACTCTCTTGATGTTAGGGACATGATACTAGCCCCTACACTCATTTTACCAGCACTACCTCTTTGGAAAATCACAGTCCCTGACATACATATTATGCCCCTATCAGATAACAAAGTACAAACCATCACTTTATGCCAGGCCTCTTTAACAGCATAGTTCACACCCTACAACCACATGACATCTTCTACTGTGATGGCAGTGTACAAAATGGTGGCAGAGCAGGATCGGGAGTAATCCAGTACCGGCTCAGCTCCAACGTCCCAGTCCAAGGCTTCACAGCAAGGCTTCCCGATCATTCTACCACAACATGTGAAACCCTCGCGCTCCTCCTAGCCCTACGTGAAGCAAGACGGCGAGGCGCACCAGCAGCCATTGTCTCGGACAGCACCTCAGCGCTCAATTCGCTCACCAGCAGAAATCCAGTCAACTATCCTCTAGTGGGAGAAATTAGGCAATTATTATCCGATGCTAAAGAAGCTGGACAGCGGATCTCCTTTGTCTGGTCTCCCTCCCACACTGGAATACTGGGCAATGAACTAGCTGATCGCCTAGCTAACGAGGCGACTACTCGAGGTCAGGTGGACTGTGACGTTCACCTCTCCGTCCGCCAGATATCTCGCCTTGTGGGACGGCTTCTTCACGAACAATACAAAGAACAACTCGCTAGAGAAAACCCACAGAGCACCACTCTTCAACACTACTTAGGGTTGGCCGAACAACACAGAACCGACTATAAACGACTCAGAGGAAGACGACTACAGACGGTGATGGCAAGAATGAGAATTGGCTACCCTTACATCTGGGAGATTACCCAGACAGATCGGCCAGATCTCTCCCGATGTCGCCTATGTGAAGAGGAGAACAAACACACGCTGAGACATTATATAATGGTGTGTCCTAAAACCACAGACTTTAGGCTAAGAGGAAATACTACACTTAATGAGCAGCTCATGCACCATTTACAAACACCTGTATTGGAGAAGATACTGGCTAAATATCCTGAATTCCTGAATCCAAGATAACAACTTGTCTTCCATAGACCGGCAGGCTAAGACTTGCCACTATCCACCACAGTCTCTCTCTCCCTCTCTCTCTCTCTCTCTCTCTCTCTCTCTCCCCCCCTCTCTCTCTCTCTCTCCTATTACTACTACTGCTGCTGCAACAACAACAACAATCTCTCTCTCTCTCTCTCTCTCTCTCTCTCTCTCTCTCTCTCCTATTACTACTACTGCTGCTGCAACAACAACAACAATCTCTCTCTCTCTCTCTCTCAAACGCGCGCGCGCGCGCGCACACACACACACACACACACACACACACACACACACACACACACACACACACACACACACACACACACACACACACACACACACACACACACACACACATGCACACACAAACGCACGTACACACACCTTCCCTCCCAGATGCTGCACCCTCAACGTCACTCTACTAAAGCACTGCCGCACCTCGCTTCTTAATCCCTCTCTTTTCCACTGCCACATCCCACCTCACACCTGCACACCAAATATCCCTTCCACAACAGCACCTTTTCCTTCCCCAACAGCTGTACCAACTTTCCCCACTTAATAACCATGTAATGCCTTTATCTTTCCATACGTCAAGGTCAGACTTCATGATTTGGACTGTAAAGATTTCTACATCAATCTGCCCTCATCTCTATATTTGTATGGGTATCATCACAACTGTACTGTACATATATGTAGACGTGTATGAAGGTGTAAGTGTAGGTATCTCTAAGTTGGCACATATATATGTATGCTCTTGCTTTCATTCTTATGTTTGTAACTGCACATTTATAGTCATATCTGTGTGCATGTATGTGTGGAAGTATATACGTATATGTTTGTTTATATGTGTGTGTGTGTGTGTGTGTGTGTGTGTGTGTGTGTGTGTGTGTGTGTGTGTGTAATTCACCAGGTCGGTCAGGATCACTTGATGGTCGTGATGGTCAGCTTTTACCCTCCCGGAAGGGAGCTGAGAGCTCATATAGTCCGATCTAAGGGCAAGGCTGTGACCTTCACACACACACACACCCGTCCCCTTGCTCAAGGGGGACAGTAACCACCCACTTCGTCAGTGAAACTTTTCGCAACCTGAGCGAGGCGCGAACTCCCGTCCACCAGTTGGCAAGCGAGAACGTTACCACTGTGTGTGTGTGTGTGTGTGTGTGTGTGTGTGTGTGTGTGTGTGTGTGTGTGTGTGTTTGTCTTTATGTGTATGTGTGTGTGTATATGTACGCGTAATTCTGTATCTGTCCACTGTAAATTTGTACCCTTATACTGAACGTATGCCTGTGCATTCATGATTGTGCATATACATATATGTGTTTATAGGTGTATATGTACATATATATGTGTGTGTAGGTATGACTGTATATATATGTATAGCTAAGCGTATGTGTATGCATTATTAAGTGTAAATAATTTTCAAAACATATGATCACCTTACTAACCAGCAGCCATACCTGGCAAATGTGATAGTCTGCTGGCTAAGCTGCTGCGGCCTTTGGGCAGGAGCTGCTATATAGCTATGTCTCCTTTGTGATGTGACTATCAATTTATGCCCAATAAACGTTTAACAACAACAAAGGTCGGAGATCCCCAGACCCACAGTGCACAGTGTTCAGACCCATATATATTCTGAATCAGGAGGGTTTTAGGGGGTCAAAATTCAGATCTGGGTCATTTAAGGTCACCGGTAGAGTGTTCGCCTTCTTGGCCCGGGCAACGCCGGGTACCCCTGCAGCCCAATTTTTGGCATGAAGACTCACATGACCTCCAGTTCGGACATAGGCTATGTGAGGTTGACCTCCGAGGTCATTAAAGGTCACTGGTTGGAGGTCATTTGAGGCCACCGGTAATAGTAAACAAGTGCACACAACTACTGTGAGTTAATCTGCGAACGCTGAAATCAAAATATTCTTAGTAAAATAACCATTAATAAGGAGGATGTACTGAAAGAAATTAATAAGTTAAAACCTCAAAAATTGCCAGGTCCGGACGATATATATGCAAAAATTATAAAAGAAACCAAAGAAGAATTATGTCAGCCACTTTTAACATTATTTAATGACTCTTTAAGTTCAGAAGTTCCAGAGGCGTGGAAGACAGCAAACGTAGTGCCCATCTTTAAAAAGGGTGATAAATCAGCTGCGTCGAATTATCATCCGATAAGTCTAACGTCAATAGTAGTTAAAATGTTAGAGTCAATTTTGGCAAATAAGATTAGAGAACACTTAGAAAGATTTAATCTTATAAACGAAAGTCAGCACGGATTCAGGCAAGGACGATCCTGCCTCACAAACTTGTTGTCATTCTACTCGGAGGTCTATGAGGCAGTAGATAGCGATAAAGCTTACGATGTTATTTATCTGGACTTTAGTAAAGCTTTTGATAGGGTCCCACACGAAAGATTAGTTAGAAAGGTTCGAGCACACGCTATAGACGGCGATATCTTAAAATGGATAGAATCCTGGCTGAAAGGACGAAAGCTGAGAGTATTAATAAATGGAACTAAGTCGGATTGGGGATTAGTAACTAGCGGTGTACCACAGGGTTCAGTACTCGGTCCATTATTATTTATTATATATATATATAAATGATCTAGACTTAGGAGCCAATAGCAGCATCAGCAAATTTGCCGACGATACGAAAGTAGGGCGTATCATCAACTCGACTGACGATTGCCATAACTTACAAAAGGACCTCGATACATTGTCCAAATGGTCTAGAACTTGGCAAATGGAATTTAACGTTGAAAAATGTAAAGTACTTAACGTAGGCGAGACCATTGGAGACACTAATTACAGCTTAGATAACAAAGAAATTAGCAAATCGGAATGCGAAAGAGATCTAAGCGTTATGGTTAGTAACGACCTTAAACCAAGGCAACAGTGTATTAATGCGAGAAATAAAGCAAATAGGGCCCTAGGATTTATTTCGAGAAGCGTGAGCAATAGATCATCAAAAGTAATACTGAAACTTTATGTAGCATTAGTAAGGCCACATTTAGACTACGCAGTACAATTCTGGTGTCCATACTATAGAATGGATATTAACTCGTTAGAAAATGTACAGAGAAGAATGACAAAAATGATACGCGATGTTCGGAACCTGTCATATGAAGACAGACTGAAAAGACTAAGTCTGCACTCGCCAGAGAGGCGTAGAGTAAGGGGAGACTTAATTGAGGTGTTTAAGTGGATGAAGGGTATAAATAAGGGAGATATTAGCAAGGTACTTAAAGTGAGCATACAGGATAGAACTAGAAGTAATGGTTTCAAACTAGAAAAATTCCGTTTCAGTAAGGAAATAGGTAGAAATTGGTTTGGTAATAGAGTAGTAGACGAATGGAATAAGTTACCTAGTAAATCAGTTGCTGCCTCTTCCATTGAGAGTTTCAAGCATAGGCTAGATAAGCATATGACAAATAAGGGGTGGATATAGAAAAAAGAAAATCTTACAACCAATACTAATTCATTATTTTCCCTATTCAGGTTACATTATGATAGTCTCTATTCTCCTTTCACACTTTCCTGTAAAATGTCCACGCCAGTTTTTCTATGTACTGCGTGGTGTTCTTTCTGACTTTTTCCTGCCGGCTTCGGCTGAAGGGTTTGGAGGGCAGGGGAGAGCCTTCTTCTTTGCTGTCCTTATCTCATTCTAGTAGATCAGTTACTCTTCTAGGAACTGCCTAGCATGGGCCAACCGGCCTGCTGCAGTTATCCTCTCTTCTTATGTTCTTATGGACCTCTTATAATCCCTCTTCAAAAGCATAAGAGGTCCATGGTCTTTGTGGAGTCGAAAGAAAGAATGAACTAGCTAGGGCAAGCAGGATTAGTGTGTTCACCTATTTGGCCCGGACAGCGCCTGGTAGTGTAGCATACAAGTGTAACCTGGGGAGGGAGGGAGAGCAATTCTGTCATGAATGAAATGCTGACTCAGGCGATGTTATTCTCCTCTTTAGCCCTTTCTTATTTACGTCATATCATAATTCTTTCATTATTCCTAGCGACGATTTTATTTAATATGGGCGAGATCGACCTTATTAGGGGATTTATCGAGCGTTAAAGCTTGCCTCACGCATTCGAAAGATGTCTCCTCTTGGTGTACAGTCATACAAAAAAAGTATCCTTACAAAAGTGAAGCGAGTCATACTGAGACAACCGACGACGAAATCTGGAAAATATTGTGTGAGCGTGGGGTTCGTTGGTAACCCAGCTCCCTGCAGGCAGCCGAGGGGGTCTGGCCCGTCCCTTCTACCCTGAGGTCGAGGGCCTATACTCATTTTTTTTTTTTTTTTTTATCAAGCCGAGGATGCACTTGACAGGTTGGTGGTGACTGGCTGAATGCAACATGTCCGAGTAACATTGTTGTATTTCAAATAAAATTACAAGGTAATGTGAATCGAAACTTGTTTACTAACTCAGATATATGTTACATTCAGCCAGTCATCACCAACCTATCAAGTGCATCTCCGTCTTCATAAAAAAAACTGAGTATAAGTCCTGTCGACCAGGAGGTGGAGGTTCCTGCGCCTTCCACCCCTCTACGAACCTCCCTCCGCCACCACCTGGATCGGGGCCTTCCCTCCGCCACCACCTGGATCGGGGCCTTCCCTCCGCCACCACCTGGATCGGGGCCCTCCCTCCGCCACCACCTGGATCGGGGCCTTCCCTCCGCCACCACCTGGATCGGGGCCCTCTCTCCGCCACCACCTGGATCAGGACCCTCCCTCCACCACCACCTGGATCAGGGCCTTCCCTCCGCCACCACCTGGATCGGGGCCTTCCCTCTGCCACCACCTGGATCGGGGCCCTCCCTCCGCCACCACCTGGATCGGGGCCCTCTCTCTGCCACCACCTGGATCGGGGCCTTCCCTCCGCCACCACCTGGATCGGGGCCTTCCCTCCGCCACCACCTGGATCGGGGCCTTCCCTCCGCCACCACCTGGATCGGGGCCTTCCCTCCGCCACCACCTGGATCGGGGCCTTCCCTCCGCCACCACCTGGATCGGGGCCTTCCCTCCGCCACCACCTGGATCGGGGCCTTCCCTCCGCCACCACCTGGATCGGGGCCTTCCCTCCGCCACCACCTGGATCGGGGCCTTCCCTCCGCCACCACCTGGATCGGGGCCTTCCCTCCGCCACCACCTGGATCGGGGCCTTCCCTCCGCCACCACCTGGATCGGGGCCTTCCCTCCGCCACCACCTGGATCGGGGCCTTCCCTCCGCCACCACCTGGATCGGGGCCTTCCCTCCGCCACCACCTGGATCGGGGCCTTCCCTCCGCCACCACCTGGATCGGGGCCTTCCCTCCGCCACCACCTGGATCGACCGCGACCGGGCCTTCCCGGACACACACACACACAAAAAAAAAAAAAAAAAAAAAAATAGGAGGCGAGGGAACTGATGGCATGAAAAGGACATTTTAAAGAAAGATTGATAGATAGATTGATTGATAGGTAGATAAGTAGATAGAGAGATAGATATAGGAAGATATACAGATACTAGATAGATAAAGAGATGGATAGACGGACAGATGGATAGACAGTCAACATTTATAATCGAAAGGAAGAAAAAAATTGGAACGGAAATTTTATAAGAAGATAGGACTTAAAACCATAGATAGATAAATAGCTGCAAATAGATAGATATAAGGTTCTGGCTAGATAGATAAATAGATAGTAGATAGATAGATAGATAGATAGGTCCAGATAGATACACAGATAGATAAATAGGTCCAGATAGATACACAGATAGATAAATAGGTCCAGATAGATACACAGATAGATAAATAGGTCCAGATAGATAAATAGGTCCAGATAGATACACAGATAGATAAATAGGTCCAGATAGATACACAGATAGATAAATAGGTCCAGATAGATACACAGATAGACAAATAGGTCCAGATAGATACACAGATAGATAAATAGGTCGATAGATACAGATAGATAAATAGGTCCAGATAGATACACAGATAGATAAATAGGTCCAGATAGATACACAGATAGATAAATAGGTCCAGATAGATACACAGATAGATAAATAGGTCCAGATAGATACACAGATAAATAGGTCCAGATAGATACACAGATAGATAAATAGGTCCAGATAGATACACAGATAGATAAATAGGTCCAGATAGATACACAGATAGATAAATAGGTCCAGATAGATACACAGACAGAAAGGTGCAGATAGATAGAGGATAGATAAACTCACCAGGAACAGAAGGGGCTGGTGAGATGGATGGGAAATATTAGTGGAAAGTAAGAAATAGACAGATAGATAAGTAGATAGATAAATAGATAGATTGATAGGTAGGCAGGTAGATATATAAACAAATAGATAGATAGAAAATTAGATAGATCGGTAGATAGATAAATTGCTGCCGATGGACAGAGGTAGATAGAAGGGTGAAGATAGATACACAGATAGATAGAGTCAGTACTTGTACTAAACACATGTGAAGGAAAGCTGGATGGAAAGGAAGAAATAGATAGATAGATAGATAGATAGAAAACTGTCTACCTACCTACCTTCCTACCTACCTTCCTCTCTACCTACCTACCTTCCTCTCTACCTACCTACCTACCTTCCTACTTACCTACCTTCCTCTCTACCTACCTACCTACCTACCTACCTACCTACCCTCCTACCTACCTACCTTCCTACTTACCTACCTTCCTCTCTACCTACCTACCTACCTACCTAACTACCTGCCTACCTACCTACCCTCCTACCTACTTACCTGCCTACCTACCTACCCTCCTACCTACTTACCTACCTACCTACCTACCTGTGTCTATCTATCTATTTATATCTGTCTGTTTACCTACCTACTGTACTTCTCTGTCTATCTATCTATCTATGTATCTATTAAGACTAGTAACCAAGGAGACTCAAGTATAAAGTATAACAAATCAGTTATGAGTTTTATTAAGTTTAAATGCAACTCCTCTTTGTATCTATCTATCTATCGATCTGTCTATCTATCTATCTGTCTATCTATCTAGTAACCAAGGAGATTATAACAGGAAATAGAAATATACAGTAACCTGAACATTAATACTTGTTTTGTATTGCTTTGTATTTGTCTGTCTGTCTATCTAGCTCTCTCTCTATCTATCTGTCTAGTAACCAAGGAGATTATACCACCTGTACATGAAAATAAATAGTAGCTGTTGTTTAAATTGGTCTGTCTATATCTATCTATCTATCTATCTATCTTCAGACTAGTAACCAAGGAGATTATACCACCTGTACATGAAAATAAATAGTAGATGTTGTTTAAATTGGTCTGTCTGTCTATCTATCTATCTATCTATCTTACTTCAGACTAGTAACCAAGGAGATTCATAGAACTGCCTTACGTAACAGCATTAAGAATCAAAGT
>NC_137039.1:7497227-7512227 GCF_032717465.1 Coenobita brevimanus
TGGGTTTACACTGGGTTTACATTGGGTTTACATTGGGTTTACACTGGGTTTACATTGGGTTTACACTGGGTTTACACTGGGTTTACATTGGGTTTACATTGGGTTTACACTGGGTTTACATTGGGTTTACACTGGGTTTACATTGGGTTTACATTGGGTTTACATTGGGTTTACATTGGGTTTACATTGGGTTTACATTGGGTTTACATTGGGTTTACATTGGGTTTACACTGGGTTTACATTGGGTTTACACTGGGTTTACATTGGGTTTACACTGGGTTTACATTGGGTTTACATTGGGTTTACATTGGGTTTACACTGGGTTTACATTGGGTTTACATTGGGTTTACACTGGGTTTACACTGGGTTTACATTGGGTTTACATTGGGTTTACACTGGGTTTACATTGGGTTTACACTGGGTTTACATTGGGTTTACATTGGGTTTACACTGGGTTTACATTGGGTTTACATTGGGTTTACATTGGGTTTACACTGGGTTTACACTGGGTTTACATTGGGTTTACATTGGGTTTACACTGGGTTTACATTGGGTTTACATTGGGTTAGGGTAATTTTCGTGGCCTTATCTGGGTTAATGTGGGTTTACATTGGGTTAGTTCAGTGGTGGAGGGAAACGTCTGCGGCGTCCACCCAGGCGACAAACCTTTTCTATTTGCCAGCACCTCGCCGTGGGAAGGACCCTGGTGAGGCGGTGTCTGCCACAAGGAGGCGCCGGTTGCCTACACGTTGTACTGTACCTGTAGCGGCCCCACAGAAACACTTACCTGTGGTCGACGGGTCTGCTCGGCCACACTCACTAGGTAGGGGTAAGCAGCAACAACAACAACATACTGGTGAGATTTATACACGCAGAGTCCAATGTAGTGGTGGTAGTAATAGCAGTAGTAGTAGAAGTAGTAGTAGTAGTAGTAGTAGCATTGTTGGTAGTAGTAGTAGTAGTAGTAGTAGTAGCATTGTTGGTAGTAGTAGTAGTAGTAGCATTGTTGGTAGTAGTAGTAGTAGTAGCATTGTTGGTAGTAGTAGTAGTAGTAGTAGTATTGATAATATTTGGTAGTAGTTACAGTGGATGGCCAAGTAAGTTAGATCTGAGGTGTGGTTTGACTAGTAACCAAGGAGACTCATTGCTACCTGATAACTAAAGCTGGTTGAATGTTATGCCAGCAGGACTCAGTATTGCAGATGTCAAATTGGCCAGTTGCATCAGATGACAACAGACGCCTTGTGCAGCAGCAGGGAAAGGGTTAAGTGCAACCTCTATTATCACTGACCTATTGCAAAGGACGCGCCAACACTGCCACAACTGCCTTTAACCGTCCAAACATTTCAGGGACACATTGCAAGGACAGCGGCGCCGAGTTGCAGGCGCTGACCGTTAACGGCAACTTCCTGAGATGTGTTTTGCTTTTAGTAGTCATTTGTTGGACGTATTTGTTTAATCTGGGTGTACCGTAAGCATTTTCTTGCATTTCTGTCAAGTATAACCTCACAATTCTCATCAGTTGGCTTATTTTGCCATATCTACATCTTGTTTTTTTCACCGGTAACAAGATGTTGAAGCAGAAATGGCGCCAGTCTCGAAGGAATGCTGTGGTGAGGATGTAGGGCCACAGCATCGTCTTATTTTGCCTCTGAAGTACAGTAAATAACGTTCAGAAAGCCAATAACCTCCCTAAAGATAAATAAACTCTACCATTACTTGTTTATTGCAAAGCACGTCAGAAATAATTAAGACATTACTTTTAAACATTCAAAGATTTAAAAAGAAATCAGCGTTGCCAATGTTGACTGATGGTACACCTGAAGGAAGCTGCCGGAGATGCAGTCTTTTAAAAGAAACGACCAACGTATATTACGATGGTGATATTTTGCACTTTATTTATTTCCATATATTTCTATCAAATAAAATCTGTAGTATCACTTATTGATTTAAAACATGGGTAAAAAATTCATGTAACACTGGTTTTAATCGTCTTAAATTTAACTGGAGGAATCTCAAGCACAATGTTGCCTTGGTCACGTGACCCTTGAGATGCAGCGTTGCCAACCACCGGGCAGTCAGTCACCCCGCGGGTCAGGAAGGGGGAGGATGTTGGTGTGCGCAGCTGGTATTAACTTTGTGTTGTGCGTATATTGGGCGTTTGCCATTGTGTTTGCCGTGATGAATGGACAGACTGGATTACTGTGGAGGCGAGGCAAGTGGCACAAGTGCCGGCAAGGCCAGACTAGGCCGGGTTGGCACACAAGGTGAAAAAATGGGAGAAATGGAGTTCCCCCGAGCTAAGCCCTGTATTGGACTATATAGCCCCGCTAGGGTTACAGGAGGGAGCTACCCCTCCCGGCACGGCAGCCCGGGCGAGGCTCGAACTTGCAATCCCCCGATCACAAGTCCAGCGCGCTACCACTGTGCTACCGAGCCCCCCGCACACAAGGTGAGAGGAAATTCATTGTTATTACTACTACTACGACTGCTATTGTTATTACTGCTACTACTTATGCAACTACTATTGTTTTATTATTATTATTATTATTATTATTATTACTACTACTACTACTACTACTGCTGCTACTGTTATATTATTATTATTTTCATTACTATTACTACTACTACTACTAACAAAAATGCTGCTTTGCTGCTATTATTATTATTATTATTATTGGTGGTGGTGATGGTGGTGGTGGTATAATAATAATAATAATAATAATAATAATTATTATTATTATTATTATTACTGGTGGTGGTGGTGGTGGTATTATTATTATTATTATTATTATTATTATTATTATTATTGGTGGTGGTGGTATTATTATTATTATTATTATTATTGGTGGTGGTATTATTATTATTATTATTATTATTATTATTATTATTGGTGGTGGTATTATTATTATTATTATTATTATTATTATTATTATTGGTGGTGGTATTATTATTATTATTATTATTATTGGTGGTGGTGATGGTGGTGGTGGTATAAAAATAATAATAATAATAATAATAATAATAATTATTATTATTATTATTATTATTACTGGTGGTGGTGGTATTATTATTATTACTATTATTATTATTATTATTATTATTATTATTATTGGTGGTGGTGATGGTGGTGGTGGTATAATAATAATAATTATTATTATTATTACTGGTGGTGGTGGTATTATTATTATTATTATTATTATTATTATTATTATTACTGGTGGTGGTGGTGGTGGTATTATTATTATTATTATTAATATTATTATTATTATTATTATCCATCCATCCATCCATTATCCAATCCTACTTTGCCCCATGAGGAGCGTAGGAGCCCGGGGCTAGGCAGTTAGTCCTGACATTTAAGATGAGAGTGAATTTAAGATGAGAGTATTATTTTATTATCATCATCATCATCATCATCACACTTATGTAACCTCTTCTTTCCACATGACCTACAAACAGGTAATCACTTCACCTTTAATCTATCAATAATCAAAGATAGATACAAACGCCTTATTCATTATTTAACCTGCCTACCTAGACGAATGTGCATACGTATATTCACAAGTCCACTACGTACCGTCCACTCACCCAGTGTAGTGACAGATTTATTAGATAGATACGTAGAGACAGTTGTAAAATTAGATTAAAAGATGATTGTAAGGCATCAGCATTTATTTTCTCGACCTGTCTGTTTACCTGCCTATTTTTCTATCAGGAAAGTACCATCCACTCACCAGATGTAGTGATAGATTTACTAGATAGACACATAATTATTGATAATTGCAGAACGTGATTAAAAGTAGATTAAAAGGCATCAGTATTTATTTTTACTACCTGTCTGTCTACTTACCAATCCGTCTTTCAAATAGGTACCATCCACTCATCCGATGTAGCCTAAAGATACATTTATTAGATAGATACCTGTGGATGGTTGCACAGGTAGCTATATTAAAAGTTGATTAAAAGGCAATATTCTTTTTTCTCTTACCTGTCTGTCTACGTACCTATCTATCTATCAAGTAGGTACCATCCACTCACCCGATGTAGTGATAGATATGAGACAGCTACATACAGACAGTTGCAAAAAAATAGATTAAAGGTTCATGAAAAGGGATCGATATTTATTCTACCTGCTTGACAACTTACCTATCTATCTATCTAGTAGGTACTGCACCATCCACTCATCCGATGTAGTGACATTTATTTGATAGATACATACCGCTATAGATAGCTGCAAAAATGGATTGAAAGTTGATTAAAAGGCACCAGTATTTACTTTACCTGTCTTTCTACCTACCTATCTGTCTGTGAAGTAGGTACCATCCACTCACCCGATGTAGTGATACATGTATTATACATACATATAGATAGTTGTCAAAACATCAAAATTGGATTAAAAGGCATAACTAGCCTATTTATTTTCTGTACATGTCTGTCTCCCTACCTGTGTGCCTATCTAGTAGGTACCATCCACTCACCCGATGTAGTGATAGATTTATTTGATAAGATACACGCTGGTATAGACAGTTGCCAAAATAGGTTAAAAGTGGACTAAAAGGCCTCACTATTGATCTCCACTACTTGTGTGTATAGCTACGGTACCTATCTGTCTGCCTAGTAGGTACCATCCACTCACCCGATGTACTGATAGGTAGAATGGAGACATAAATATAGATTGGTGCAAAATTATAGTAAAAGATGATTAAAAGGCATCAGTACTTATTTTCTATACATGTCTGTCTCTTAAGTAGATACCATCCACTCACCCGATGTGGTGATAGATACATAGTGGAGATAGTTGCAAAAATATTTAAAGTTGATTAAAAGGCTGCAAAATTTATTTTAATTACCTATCTGCCTAACTGTCTCTCAATGTTGTAGGTACTACCATCCACTGACCTGATGTAGTGATGGATTTATTAGATACATACATAAAGATAGCTGCAAAAAAATTTAAAGTTGATTCAGAGACATCAATATTTATTTTCTCTACCTATTTATCTGCCTACTATCTATCTACCAAGTAGGTGCCATCCACTCATCTGATGTAGTGATGAAGTTATTGGATAGGTACGCATAGGTAGTTGCAAAAATAGATTAAAAGTTGATTAAAAGGCATGAAAATTATTTTCTCTACCAGTCTGTCTATCTAGTTATTTTTCTATCTAGTAGGTACCATCCACTCATCCGATGTAGTGATACATTTATTAGATAGATACATATAAATATTTGCGATAAGGCTTCAGTATTTATTTTATCAGTCTACCTACTTATCTATCTGTAAAGTAGGTACCATTCACTCACACGATGTAGTGATAGATTTAGATAGATACAGATAGTTGTAACATAGAATTAAAGTTAAATAGAAGGCATCAGTATTTATTTTTTCGACCTGCCTGTCTACCGACCTATCTGTTTATCTAGTAGGTACCATCCACTCACCCGATGTAGTGACATTTATTAGATAGGTACGTACGTATACATAGTTGCCAAAAATTGATTAAAAGTTTATTAAAATGCACCAATATTCATTTTCTGTACCCTATCTATCTAGTAGGCCCCATCCACTCACCCGATGTAGTGATAGATTTATTAGATAGATACAGTGAACATATGGATAGTTGAATAAATACATTAACAGTTTGTTACAAGGCATTAGTATTTGTTTTCTCTACCTGTATGCCTACGTATCTATCTTGAAGGTACCATCCACTCACCCGATGTAGTGATACATGTATTATACATACATATAGATAGTTGTCAAAACATCAAAATTGGATTAAAAGGCATAACTAGCCTATTTATTTTCTGTACATGTCTGTCTCCCTACCTGTGTGCCTATCTAGTAGGTACCATCCACTCACCCGATGTAGTGATAGATTTATTTGATAAGATACACGCTGGTATAGACAGTTGCCAAAATAGGTTAAAAGTGGACTAAAAGGCCTCACTATTGATCTCCACTACTTGTGTGTATAGCTACGGTACCTATCTGTCTGCCTAGTAGGTACCATCCACTCACCCGATGTACTGATAGGTAGAATGGAGACATAAATATAGATTGGTGCAAAATTATAGTAAAAGATGATTAAAAGGCATCAGTACTTATTTTCTATACATGTCTGTCTCTTAAGTAGATACCATCCACTCACCCGATGTGGTGATAGATACATAGTGGAGATAGTTGCAAAAATATTTAAAGTTGATTAAAAGGCTGCAAAATTTATTTTAATTACCTATCTGCCTAACTGTCTCTCAATGTTGTAGGTACTACCATCCACTGACCTGATGTAGTGATGGATTTATTAGATACATACATAAAGATAGCTGCAAAAAAATTTAAAGTTGATTCAGAGACATCAATATTTATTTTCTCTACCTATTTATCTGCCTACTATCTATCTACCAAGTAGGTGCCATCCACTCATCTGATGTAGTGATGAAGTTATTGGATAGGTACGCATAGGTAGTTGCAAAAATAGATTAAAAGTTGATTAAAAGGCATGAAAATTATTTTCTCTACCAGTCTGTCTATCTAGTTATTTTTCTATCTAGTAGGTACCATCCACTCATCCGATGTAGTGATACATTTATTAGATAGATACATATAAATATTTGCGATAAGGCTTCAGTATTTATTTTATCAGTCTACCTACTTATCTATCTGTAAAGTAGGTACCATTCACTCACACGATGTAGTGATAGATTTAGATAGATACAGATAGTTGTAACATAGAATTAAAGTTAAATAGAAGGCATCAGTATTTATTTTTTCGACCTGCCTGTCTACCGACCTATCTGTTTATCTAGTAGGTACCATCCACTCACCCGATGTAGTGACATTTATTAGATAGGTACGTACGTATACATAGTTGCCAAAAATTGATTAAAAGTTTATTAAAATGCACCAATATTCATTTTCTGTACCCTATCTATCTAGTAGGCCCCATCCACTCACCCGATGTAGTGATAGATTTATTAGATAGATACCGGGTACATATGGATAGTTGAATAAATACATTAACAGTTTGTTACAAGGCATTAGTATTTGTTTTCTCTACCTGTATGCCTACGTATCTATCTTGAAGGTACCATCCACTCACCCGATGTAGTGATACATGTATTATACATACATATAGATAGTTGTCAAAACATCAAAATTGGATTAAAAGGCATAACTAGCCTATTTATTTTCTGTACATGTCTGTCTCCCTACCTGTGTGCCTATCTAGTAGGTACCATCCACTCACCCGATGTAGTGATAGATTTATTTGATAAGATACACGCTGGTATAGACAGTTGCCAAAATAGGTTAAAAGTGGACTAAAAGGCCTCACTATTGATCTCCACTACTTGTGTGTATAGCTACGGTACCTATCTGTCTGCCTAGTAGGTACCATCCACTCACCCGATGTACTGATAGGTAGAATGGAGACATAAATATAGATTGGTGCAAAATTATAGTAAAAGATGATTAAAAGGCATCAGTACTTATTTTCTATACATGTCTGTCTCTTAAGTAGATACCATCCACTCACCCGATGTGGTGATAGATAGATACATAGTGGAGATAGTTGCAAAAATATTTAAAGTTGATTAAAAGGCTGCAAAATTTATTTTAATTACCTATCTGCCTAACTGTCTCTCAATGTTGTAGGTACTACCATCCACTGACCTGATGTAGTGATGGATTTATTAGATACGTACATAAAGATAGTTGCAAAAAAATTTAAAGTTGATTCAGAGACATCAATATTTATTTTCTCTACCTATTTATCTGCCTACTATCTATCTACCAAGTAGGTGCCATCCACTCATCCGATGTAGTGATGAAGTTATTGGATAGGTACGCATAGGTAGTTGCAAAAATAGATTAAAAGTTGATTAAAAGGCATGAAAATTATTTTCTCTACCAGTCTGTCTACCTAGTTATTTTTCTATCTAGTAGGTACCATCCACTCATCCGATGTAGTGATACATTTATTAGATAGATACATATAAATATTTGCGATAAGGCTTTAATATTAATTTTATCAGTCTACCTACTTATCTATCTGTAAAGTAGGTACCATTCACTCACACGATGTAGTGATAGATTTAGATAGATACAGATAGTTGTAACATAGAATTAAAGTTAAATAGAAGGCATCAGTATTTATTTTTTCGACCTGCCTGTCTACCGACCTATCTGTTTATCTAGTAGGTACCATCCACTCACCCGATGTAGTGACATTTATTAGATAGGTACGTACGTATACATAGTTGCCAAAAATTGATTAAAAGTTTATTAAAATGCACCAATATTCATTTTCTGTACCCTATCTATCTAGTAGGCCCCATCCACTCACCCGATGTAGTGATAGATTTATTAGATAGATACCGGGTACATATGGATAGTTGAATAAATACATTAACAGTTTGTTACAAGGCATTAGTATTTGTTTTCTCTACCTGTATGCCTACGTATCTATCTTGAAGGTACCATCCACTCACCCGATGTAGTGATAGACTTATTTAATAGATACATGTAGATAGTTGAAAAATAAATTATAAATTAAAAGGCATCAGTATTTATTTTCCTCTCTCCTATCTATCTACTAGGTACCATCCACTCCCCCGATGTAGTGATAGATTTAGTAGACAGATACTTATAGTTAATTGCAAAAATAGATTAAAAGTTAATTAAAAGGCATCAATATTAATTTTCTTTACCCTATCTGTCTATCAGGTAGGTACCATCCATTAACACGATGTAGTGATAGATTTATTAGATACATAATGAGAGTTACGAAAATAGATTAAAAGTTGATTAAAAGACATCTACATTTATTTTCTCTACCTGTCTGTCTACCTACCTACCCGTCTGTCTAGTAGGTACCATCCACTCACCCGATGTAGTAACATTTATTAGATACATATAGATGGTTACAAAGATTAAAAGTTGAACAAAAGACATCAATATTTATTTTATCTACCTGTCTGCCTACCTACCGTCTGTCTACCGAGTAGATGCCATCCACGCATCCGATGTAGGCGGGGGGGGGGACACAATCTGGCCGCACTATGGGGTGGTACTACTACTCTGCGGCCAGGTTGTGTTAGGAAGAATACTGCCACCGTATTCCCTGCGTGTCGTAAAAGGCGACTAAAAGGGGCAGGGTGAGGGGACTAGGGACCCCCCTCCTCTGTTGTATAGTTCCTAAAAAGAGACAGGCCAGAGAAAGGGATGAGGAACTGAGTTATCCCCGTACCCTGAACATTGGGTCTATGAATGTGCGTGGATGTAGAACGATTGAGGCTAAAAGGGAGGAGATTGGAAGAATGTTTGTGAGAAGAAAGTTGGATGTGTTAGCTTTGAGTGAAACGAAGATGAAAGGGAAGGGTGAGTCTATGTTTGGAAGTGTGAATGGAAGATTGTCAGGTGTTGATAGAGGAAGGGCAAGAGAAGGTGTGGCCTTGTTAGTGAGTCCGGAAGTACAGCAGTGTGTGATTGAATGGAAGGAGGTGTCATCGAGACTGATATGGGTGAAAGCGAAATTTGAACGTGAGTTGTGGGTGTTTGTGAGTGCATATGGGCCTGGTAGTGAAAGGGATGAGGAAGAGAGGAAGTCTTTCTGGAATGATGTTGATGAGTGTCTAGAGTTTTGGAGCGAATGTGAATGTGGTAATGATGGGAGATCTGAATGCTGGAGTGGGAAATGTAGCAGTTGAAGGTGTAGTTGGTATGCATGGTGTGCCTGGAAGAAATGAATATGGGGAGCAAATGATAGCGATGTGTGTTGAGCGAGAGATGGTGATTGGAAATACGCTGTTTGAGAAGAAAGATATTTATAAGTATACATGGGTGAGACAGGAGGGTGGAAGGGTTGTTGATAGAGCTTTGATGGACTATGTGGTTGTGTCGAGGAATGCAATAGGAAGATTGTTGGATGTGAGAGTTCTGAGAGGGGAGGGTGGAGGTATGTCTGACCACTACCTGGTGGAGGGAAAGTTAACAGTAGGTAAGAGATGGGTGAGAGCTAGGAGGATTAGGTGTGGCAGGGAGGTTTTGAAAGTGAGTTGGATAAAAGAGAGAAAAAGATAGAGTATCAGGAGAAATTGAAAGATGAGTGGAAAGCAGTGAAAGATCGGGAAAATGGCAATGTGGAGGAGGAATGGCAGTTATTTAAGAGTGCTGTGGTGGGGCATGCAGAAGGGGTGTGTGGTGTGAGACGTGTGGGTGGTGGTGTAAGAAAAGGAAGTGAATGGTGGTGCGAGGAAGTAAGTATGGCTGTGGCTAAGAAGAGACGTGCATATGAAGTATGGCTGCAGAGGAAGGATGAGATGTCATATGAGAGGTACAAGGAAAAGAGGAATAGGGCGAGAAGGGCTGTGCGTGATGCTAAAGTGGCAGCAGATGAGTGGTGGGGTAGGCGGCTGACAGGGAATTTTCAACAGAATAAGAAAATGTTTTGGAAGGAGGTGAAAAGGGTGCGAAAGGGAGAGTCTGGGAAGGAAGAACGAGTAAAAGCAGAGGATGGAAGGATGTTAATTGAGATGGATGCAGTAAGGAAGAGATGGGCAGAGTATTTTGAAAGATTGTTAAATGTAGAGGAGGAAAGGGTGGCTGAGCTTGTGGCGGATGAAAGGGTGCAAGGAATAAATGTGTTGGGAGAGTTGAATGATTCTTTGATCACGAAGGAAGAAGTGCAGAAGGCAGTAAAGGAGATGAAAACAGGGAAAGCTGCA
Organism: Coenobita brevimanus; assembly: GCF_032717465.1. Classification (NCBI taxonomy): domain Eukaryota; kingdom Metazoa; phylum Arthropoda; class Malacostraca; order Decapoda; family Coenobitidae; genus Coenobita; species Coenobita brevimanus. Next base: position 7,507,959 of record NC_137039.1, read on the forward strand.
GGTATGGATGGGTGTGCTGTGGAATGCCTGAAGGGTGGTGGAGTGACTATTGTTGACTGGTTAGTAAGATTGTTGAATGTGTGCTTTGTGAAAGGTATGGTGCCAGTTGACTGGGAAAGTGCTTGTATGGTCCCGTTGTATAAAGGCAAGGGTGATAAGTATGAATGTACTAGCTTTAGGGGTATAAGTCTGTTGAGTGTTGTAGGTAAGGTGTATGGTAGAGTGTTAATTATGAGAGTTAGAGAGGGTACAGAGGGAGTGATTGGTGATGAGCAATGTGGCTTTAGGAGAGGGAGGGGATGCGTGGGTCAGATGTCTGCGGTGAGACAAGTGTGTGAAAAGTATTTAGCGAAAGGCAAGGATGTGTTTTGGGCATTTATGGATTTAGAGAAAGCGTATGCTAGAATTGATAGGGAGGCTTTGTGGACTGTTTTAAGATTGTATGGACTTGATGGTAGGTTATTAAAAGGGGTGAAATGTTTTTATGTAATTAGTAGAGCGTGTGTAAGAGTGGGAAATGCTGTGAGTGATTGGTTTCCCGTGAGAGTGGGGCTGCGATAGGGATGTGTGATGTCGCCTTGGTTGTTTAATGTTTACATGGATGGTGTTGTAAGGGAGTTAAATGCAAGAGTTTTAGGTGGAGGTTTGAGTCTGGTGAATGTTGATGTTGGAGAGTGGAATCTGAAGCAGCTGCTGTTTGGAGATGATACTGCACTGGTGGCTGATTCAGAGGAGAGATTGAGACAGTTGGTAGAGGAGTTTGGAAGGGTGTGTGAAAGGAGGAAATTGAAAGTAAATGAGAATAAGAGTAAAGTGATGAAGTGTACGAGGTTGGTAGATGGTAAGGGGATGAATATAGTTTTGAATGGTGTGTTGCTTGAGGAGGTAGAGTGTTTTAAATATCTAGGGTCACATGTTGCTGTGGATGGAAGAATAGATGCAGAAGTGAAGTTTAGAATAAATGAAGTAGGAAAGGAGCTGGGAGGAATGAAAAAAGTGTTTAGATGTCGTTTGCTTAGAATGGATGTAAAGAGAAGGCTGTATGAGGGTGTTGTGGTACCGACTGCATTGTATGGGGCTGAAACATGGAATATGGGTGTAGCAGAGAAGAAAAGTTTGAATGTAATGGAGATGAGGTGTCTGAGGAGTATGTGTGGAGTGACGCGTATGGATCGAGTGCGAAATGATGAAGTGAGAAGGAGAACTGGAGTTGTTCGGGAGATGGCTGGTAGAGTTGAGCAGAGGGTGTTGCGATGGTTTGGGCATATGGAGAGAATGGATAATGAGCGATTGGTGAAAAAGATAACTAGATCTGATGTGAGATGTGTAAGGCTGAGAGGGAGACCACGAATAGGATGAATGGACAGTGTGAAGAGAGCGCTGGATGCGAGAGGGATGTCTGTTGAGCAAGGAAGAGTGGCTGTGCGTGACAGAAATAAATGAAGAGAAACTGTGAATGAATAAATGATGACGCAGCCCTGAGGGGATATTCTCCTGCATTTGGTCTGATCAGCTAGTCAGGTCAGGTGCGGGTAAGGGGATGGGTCTATTATGATGTGTCAGGGGTAAACCAGCTCTGCTGTCGGGCCATGCTGCGGATGTCACTGATTGCACTGTGCAGTTGACCCTTGTGCGGTGTGGTGGGGTGAGGATCTGTCCCTTCTTCATTTGGGGCTAAGATGCGAATGAGTGTGTTTGAATGGATGAGTAAATGGGGAGTGTGTCGTCCTGTCTCGGCTACCTTCCTTTCCTTGGGGGAAGCAGCCTAGGTATATAGATAGATAGATAGGATTTAACCCGTCACGTCCCGACCACTTTCGCACCTCCGACACCCCCCAGTCCCGACTATTTTTGGATTTTTTTTTTTTTTTGCTAAAACCTCCGCTTTTGGTGAGAAACATCGAAAATTCATAGAGAAATCGCTCACCTGAGGTTTAAAATACTCGATACAGGTAGGAGTACCTCCTTACCTTACAGGGTTTTCTATGAGGCTGGCTGCAAAGAAAACGAGTTCTATGGGAGGATAACTATTCCACACCACTCCTAAATGGTATTTTATTTGGAACGAATTTATATGTAGTACGAGTGTATATTGGTTTTCAAACAGTAATATAGGCATTATAAGCATTGTTTCACTCACTAACTCATCACCATTCCTGACCTTCTTTTGCCACATTACCTGATCATCATTTCTGACTTTCTTCCTCTAATGCTATGTAAACTTTGTCCTCCACATTGTCATCGATTGGGGAATCACTCTGGCCCTGAATGTCTTTATTGGCCAGGTCACTGGTAACAGGTGAATTGTGTGCAGGAGGGGGGAGGTTATGCGGTGTAAGGCATTGTCCCTGCTTGGCATCTTGTAAAGGAATAGAGGAAGGTGTCCCGTGTATACATATGAAAAATCACGCGCGAAAATTGTAAATTGTGCAAATTAGGGACCTTGCAATTGCAAAATGTACCAGTACATTGACGGGACTGGCAAGTGCAAAATGTTGCAACGTACCCATACGTCGACGGGACGTCTCAGGTTAAAGAAAAGCGGATTAAATGTTTGTGGCAAGCAACTGCCAGGAAGTGAATTATTCCCTCTTCTTTCCTTCCTCGTCTTCCCACCTTCCTTTTTCCTTCTTCTTCTTTCCTTCCTCGTCTTCTCACCTTCCTTCCTCCTTCTTATTTCCTTCCTCGTCTTCCCATCTTCCCTCTTCCTTCATCATCTCTCCTTCCTTCCTTGTCTTCCCACCTTCCTTCCTTCCTCGTCTTCCCACCTTCCTTCGTCTTCCCACCTTCCTTCCTCGTCTTCCCACCTTCCTTCCTCGTCTTCCCACCTTCCTTCCTCGTCTTCCCACCTTCCTTCCTCGTCTTCCCACCTTTCTTCGTCCCCCTTCCTTCTTTCCTCGTCTTCCCACCTTCCTTCGTCCCTCTTCCTTCCTTCCTCGTCTTCCCACCTTCCTTCGTCCCTCTTCCTTCCTTCCTCGTCTTCCCACCTTCCTCCTTCCTTCTTTTTCTTTCCTTCCTCGTCTTCCCACCTTCCTCCTTCCTTCTTCTTCTTTCCTTCCTCGTCTTCCCACCTTCCTTCTTCTTCTTTCCTTCCTCGTCTTCCCACCTTCCTTCTTCTTCTTTCCTTCCTCGTCTTCCCACCTTCCTTCGTCCCTCTTCCTTCCTTCCTCATCTTCCCACCTTCCTTCCTCGTCTTCCCACCTTCCTTCCTCGTCTTCCCACCTTCCTTCGTCCCTCTTCCTTCCTTCCTCGTCGTCCCACCTTCCTCCTTCCTTCTTCTTCTTTCCTTCCTCGTCTTCCCACCTTCCTTCGTCCCTCTTCCTTCCTTCCTCGTCTTCCCACCTTCCTTCCTCGTCTTCCCACCTTCCTTCGTCCCTCTTCCTTCCTTCCTCGTCGTCCCACCTTCCTCCTTCCTTCTTCTTCTTTCCTTCCTCGTCTTCTCACCTTCCTTCCCATTCCTTCTTCGTTCTTTTCTTCATTCCCTTCCCTCCCTCTCCTCATTCTCTTTCCTCTGTCCCTCCTTCCCTCCCTCTCCATATTTTCTCCTTCCCTCCTTCCCAATCTTCCTTCATCCTTTCATCCTCCTTCCCCTCTTTTCACTTCCCTCCTCCCTCTCCTCCTCTCCTCTTCCATTCCTTTTCCTCTCTTCCTGTCTTCCTCTCCTCTTTCCATTCCCCTTCCTCTCTTCCTGTCTTCCTCTCCTCTTTCCATTCCCCTTCCTCTCTTCCTGTCTTCCTCTCCTCTTTTCATTCCCCTTCCTCTCTTCCTGTCTTCCTCTCCTCTTTCCATTCCTCTTCCTCTCTTCCTGTCTTCCTCTCCTCTTTCCATTCCTCTTCCTGTCTTCCTCTCTTCCCCTCGTCTTTCCATTCCTCTTCCTGTCTTCCTCTCTTCCTGTCTTCCTATCTTCCTCTCCTCCTCTCGTCTCCATTGCACTTCCTCTCTATCTTTGTGTTGTAACTTCCATCAGAAAAATATAAAATACAGTATTGCCCTTCTGTTTTCCTCCCCATTCCTCTCTCTTTCTCTCTCTCTCTCTCTCTCACACACACACACACACACACACACACACACACTAACTGGGGATTTCAATACAAATATAAACTGGAATATTCTAGATATAATTAGCCAAGAAAGCTGTTGGGACCAAAAGCTCCTGGATCTCGTACAAGAGTTCTTCCTAACGCAACATGTGAGGGAAACCACCAGAAAAAGAGGACTTGATGTACCTTCAGTGCTAGATCTAATATTTACTAGGCAAGAAAATGATAT
>NC_137039.1:7517227-7565315 GCF_032717465.1 Coenobita brevimanus
AGGCCGCTACAAGATGGATACTAAGCTTAAGGGACCTAAGCTACGAAGAAAGACTAAATAACCTGAATCTACCAACACTACAGGAGAGAAGGAAAAGAGGTGACATGATAATGCTATATAATTGCATATCAGGGAAGGAGAAAATAGACATAAATGATTACTTAACGTATGGAGAAGCATCAGCAAGAGGACACTGCAAAAAACTGCATAAGAAGAGAGGTGATAAAGACGTAAGGAAATTCAGTTTCCCAAACAGAGCAATTGATCAATGGAATGCACTACTGAATGAAATAGTGTGTGCTAAAACAATTCACAAATTGAAGGATATGTACGATAAATATGGTTTAAGACACGGGACAGTACGAGCTTGACTCATTCCTGTAAAGATACAATTAGGTAAGTACAATTAGGTAAGTACACACACACACACACACACACACACACACACACACACGATTCTAGGTATTACAGAATTTCACACGCACACACACACACACACACACACACACACACACACATATGCAGAGAGAGAGAGAGAGAGAGAGAGAGAGAGAGGACGGTTTGGTGTCTTGGGGTCAGGCTGAGGTAGGAGAGAAAGAGAGAGTTTGAAATGACGTGTGAGAGGCTGTGGCTGTAACTGGTCAGTAGGGCCGTTCCTGAATTATACGGAAGTCAGAAACCAAGGACTGTTCTTGGAGTAACATGGGGACCATTCCTGAAAAGTAAGAAACTAAGAAGGGAAGGAATGAAGGAATTAAGGAAAGGTGCAGATGTAGCGTCAAGGCGCACCGTGGCTGTGTGGCACTAAGGCTGGCGTGTAAATGGTGTCAGGGAGAAAAGGTGAAGATAAGACAGGGAAATATCAAGAAGAGAGGCGGGACAGAAGAGCAGAAGAGGACAGCAAGGAGAGAACGATGGAAGACAAACCGACTCTTTGTAGTGACCTCTTACCACAGGCAGGCCTACTGGCCAAGTATTCTTGGCCTGCCTCCATACAAGCAGGGCTACTGGCCAAGTATTCTTTGCCTGCCTCCATACAAGCAGGGCTACTGGCCAAGTATTCTTTGCCTGCCTTCATACAAGCAGGGCTACTGGCCAAGTATTCTTTGCCTGCCTCCATACAAGCAGGGCTACTGGCCAAGTATTCTTTGCCTGCCTCCATACAAGCAGGGCTACTGGCCAAGTATTCTTTGCCTGCCTTCATACAAGCAGGGCTACTGGCCAAGTATTCTTTGCCTGCCTGCATAGGGCAGTGGGAAAGGAGCAAGACAAACGGGAGAGTAGAAGCCTACGTAAGGAAAAAACAGAGAGCGGTCAGGTGATATGAGTATATAGAGATGATATTAGAGGGGAAGGAGTGATGGGAAGGGAACAGAGGCGAAACAGAGAGAGAGAGAGAGGTCTGAAGGTGTGAAATTATAAGAGAAGTGCAGTGGGGAGCGGGAAGAAGTAGGCTGTTTAGGAGATGGAGGCAGTGAGAGAGGGAAAATAGGGAGTGGGGGACTGGGAGATGTAAATTTGGGGCATGATGGAGCAAGAGTAATTTTCTGGTTGGGTGAGGGAGGAGTGAAGGATGAGGCAGTGAATTAAAATCGAGAGACTGGGGTTTGAGTGTGTCATTGTTGGAACAGGTCTAATATTTCACTCCAGCCAATGCAAGATGATTTTATTCAGCTGTGAGTGAATTATAGGAGCCTGAGAGAGTTATCTGAGGCTTTAGCAGGAATCTGAGGAGTTAGTGAATGAAGATTATTATTATGTATTTGAATGCTAAAGATTTATCGAAGTCTATCTATCTATCTATTGCCAGATGCCTCAGTCCCGTTTGGGGTGGCCACAAACAAATCGCCTCCAAGTCGCCGTCCCCCACCATTTCACTGCCCGCTCCCAACTCACACCCCCCTCATATACCTCTCCACACCATCCCTCCATCTCATCCTCGGCCTCCGCCTCCCTCTTCCCCCCTCCACCTCACTCACATACACTCTCTTCGTCAGTCTTTCACCCTCCATCCTCTCCACATGGCCAAACCACCTCAGTGTGTTCCTCATAACGCTTCCTATCACATCCACATCCACACTACAACGCTCCTTTATATCCTCATTCGTCAGCCTGTCTCTCCATGTGACTCCACAGGCTCCTCTTAAATAACTCATTTCCATTGCTCTCACTCTTGACTTGTGTCCTTCCAACAACGTCCAAGCTTCACTTCCATATGTTAGAGTTGGTATCACAATACTGTCATGTACTTTTTCACTTCCATGCTCACTTCCCTGTTTCTTATCACTGCTTTCAAAGAACCAGCAACCTTTCGTCCCTGCTGTACCCTTTCAAGCACTTCACCCTCCAAACCTCCATCCTTACTCATCACACTACCCGAGTACTTAAACGTACTCACATATTCCAATTCCTCACCATCCAACCTCGCTGTCCATTCACTGACTTCACCTCTCTCAAAGACCATCACTTTACTCTTTCCTACATTCACCTTTAGATTCCATTTCTTACACACTCTCCCAAACTCATCCACCAAGCCTTGCAGCTCCCCTTCGTCTTCACTCAACAACACAGTATCATCTGCAAACAACAGTACAGGGAGTTTCCAAACACTATCCTCTCTCACCAGGGCCACTCCAACATCCACTACCCTACCTTGTACCTCTTTTATTACCCCATCCATGTACAGATTGAACAGCCATGGAGACATGACACATCCCTGTTTCAACCCAACATTCAAAGAGAAAAATTCACTTAGTTCACCATCCACACGCACTGCAGCCTTTGCACCATCGTACATACTCTTCACAGCATTCAACAACCTCCCATCTACTCCATATATTCTTAACACTTTCCACAATCCTTGTCTATCCACCCTGTCAAATGCTTTCTCCAAATCCATGAAAGCCGCATATAACTTCTTTCCCTTCTCTAGAAACTTTTCCACTAAAGATCTAAGAATGAATATCTGATCTACACAACCTCTTCCCTTCCTAAAGCCTCCCTGTTCTTCTCCAACTAATTTCTCTGTTCTCTAACTCTGTCAGTAATCCTACCATACACTTTTCCTATTATACTAAGAAGACAAATGCTCCTATGATTACCACACACTTCTTTTCCCCCTTTTCCTTTGTACAAGGGAATAATTATACCTGACTTCCAATCCTCCGGGACTCTACCTTCCTCCCAGGCCAATCTGCATCTCTTCCACATCCATTTTACTACTATCTCTCCCCATGCTTCAGCATTTCACCACACACTCCATCAATTCCTGGGGCTTTCCCCGATTTAACTTTCTTCATTGCTTCCACAACTTCTATCCTACTGATTTCTTCCTCTCTTCTCACCTCCCTCCTTCTCCCAGACATTCCCCAGCCACTTATACTTGCATTACTTCCATCCTCTATGTTCAACAATTCCTTAAAGTGTTCTCTCCATCTGCTCACTTTTTCTCACATCTCCACTAGTAATCTACCATTTTTATCTTTCACTCCCCTGCTAACTTCACTTCCACCCTGTCTTACTCTTTTCACCTCTTTCCAGAACATTTTCTTACAGTCCCTCCACTTTACACGCAAATTCCTTCCAAATTCCTCATCCACTCTCTTCTTACTCTCTCTCACTAATCTTTTCACCTCACTCTTTCTTTCTACATATAACTCTCTCTTCCGCCTCTCAACTTCTTCCACGCCCCTGTTTCTCATCCATTCATTGTATGCTTTCTTCTTTTGTGCCACAGCCTGTATCATGTCTTCAGTCCACCACGCTGTTCCTTGCACCCCCCTCCGTCTTCTCTTCCTTCCACACACCACATCACATACTGCACATATTTCTTCTGTAAATATCCTACACACCTTCCACATCTCTCATCTGCTCCAATTCATATTTGCCCAATCGTTCCTCCACTTCTCTCTTATACTCTGCCTTTTTCTCATCCTCTTGTAACCTTTCCACTCTCCTTGCAACAACTCCTTCCTCTCGTCTTTCCCTTCTTCTATTCCTCCATCTTACTTGAATCCTAATTCTGGCCACCACCAAGTAGTGGTCAGAAAGTCCACTCCCCCAACCTCTATAAGCTCTTGCATCCATTACACATCTTTGCATCCTTTCATCCACACACACATATTCAATCATTGCCTTCCTTTCATTCAGTTCACCACCCACCCTTCTCATCACTCGCCATATATACCTGCGGATCATTTTATGCCTGAAGAGGGTATTGGCTATCACCAACCTCCTCCCAGCAGAAACGTCCACTAACGCACTCCCATTCTCATCTGTCTCAGCAGGCACACCCCACTCGCCAACTATTCCATCCACCTTCACATTCCCAACTTTACCATTCATATCACTGATCAAAAACACTCTCTCATTCCTTCCAAACTTTTCCATGCACACTTCTACATTTGTCCAGAACTCTTCTCTCACTCTTCTAGCACGATCTTGCGTTGGCGCATACACACACACAATCGCCCACATTTGTATTCCAACTTTCAACTTTACCTGCACAATAAGGATATTAACCAGCCATATCCAAAAATAAATTGCTAAGGAAGAGGAGCTAGGGACTCTCCTTAACCGATGAGAATACGGTCCTGCGCATCGCCCTGACCCACCTGATGAAGAGGAAATTCAGTTCAAGGCTAATCTGCATTTCCTTGTGTCAGCCTTGAAACGTTGGCTTGAAACGTTTTCTTTGGTGCTCCTACAACGTTTTTTATGGTATCATAACTGGGGTAACATTTTTGGTTCTTCTTCGCTTCTGTTTTTACCCTTCCTGCTTGGCTTTCGGTGACAACAGGGCCGGCTTTAAGTCAGTTGAGCGAATTGCTCCCAGTTGGGCCCCGTGCCTTAGGGGGCCCCATGCTAAGGAGTTACGGTAGGGGAGAGCGGTCATTGTTCAGACAGTGGCATGGTTAGGACAGTGAATTTCCTGAGAAATGTATGGGACCTAGGGTTGTCAGGTCTTGCGTGAAAATGCGAAAGTTTCTTTACTTCGACCACACGAAACTCCGAGCTACAAACTCGTTTTCGATGCAGGTCAGATTTTTTTTTTTTTTTTTTTGCACTTCCAGTGTTGTAATTTGAGTGTATATCGTAAGCTGTAACTCCGTGCATGTGTCAAGCAGCGAATCATGCATTATTATGGTGAAACTGGGGTCCCCCCCCCACACGGGCCACTTTTCGGTGGGTGGTGGCTGCCGCTTTTTCGTGGCGAGAAGTAAAACGCACGTGTTTTTATGGAAGCCCGCACATAAGCCAATTTTTAGCGGCAGGCACAAAAAAAAAAAAAAAAAATGGTGACCTGGTTCATTTTACCCACCACGCCATGGTGGCTTGCCACTGGTGACTGTTGATGGATGCCGTTAATTCAAATGGCAGCCCGCACACGGACCACTTTGCTGTGGCACTGGCAGACGGTCTGGCACTGTTACGAGAAGGCCGTGGTTTATTTCAGTGTAACATCCGTACATTTGCAAAAATACAGTGTCTCATTTATTTTACGAATCGGTGGATCTTTCCTAGCAGTGGCACAGTTCTTTGATATGTCAGTATTGCATGTTTTGTTAATATCTATATATTTGACACTACAGTAGGTTTCATCATTTTCAAAAAAGCAAAACATGCCATTTTCTTAAATATCTGTGGATCGTATTTGTGTTATACAGTTTATTTCAGTGTAACAACCTTACACTTGCAAAAATACAATGTCTCATTTATGAAATGTAGTTAATTTACTCACAAGTTTTCTCATCAAAATTCTTGTGCAACATGCATGTGTTTTTCTGTTCTTACCTTAACTGCAAGTCTTTCTTCTATTGGTAAACACTTCATGTTTGTGTTCAGACGTGAAACTGAAGACCCAAGTGCAGTCAGCAGATCATCAAAAGAAGCACAGGTCATTCTAAAATAGTTTGTAAACTTCTCTGGGTACGCTCTTAAGTCTTCATGTAGGGTATAAATTGACCCCTGAGAAGCCTATGGCTGATTATCGGGTGCACCCAGTACTTTTTTTTTTTTTTTTTTTTTGAAGAGCACAGCGATGACACAAGCCACCTCCTCGACATCCATGATGGAACTGCCTGTGGTTGCCACGAAAAAGTGGTCCGTTTGTTGGGTGTTATAGCATCCCTCTCCACATTTTAGTGGCGCCACGAAAAAGTGGCAGCCACCGTCCACTGAAAAGTGGCCCGTGGGTGGGGAGCCTAAGAGACAAGTTGATTGTTGTATAAGTAGACTAGGTAGTTTTTTTTTATTATTATTATTAATAATAGAACAGAGGAAGGAAAAACAAACGAATAAAAAAAAAAAATACAAATCCATTCACCAGATTACTGGTGTCCTCTGTTCATAAAATATTTGTAACAGTTAGACTTGAACAGCTGTGGGTTGAAGTTTTGAGGGAAACAACTCTGGGGAAGCGAGTTCCAGAGAGTTGCAGTTTGGGGAATGAAAGAATTCTGATGGGCAGAAGTTCTGCAATATGGTAAAGTGACAGTCCAGTCATGAGCGCTACCAGATGCCCGTGTAGCACGAGGGAAGGCACAGAGAGGTGGCACAATGGACGCACTTCGTCTGAGCATTTCCTAAATTTCCTCCATCCAATATTATTATTATTATTATTATTATTTTTAATCAATTACTCATGTGACCTCGATATTACACACACACACACACAGGTAAAAACAAGAGGAAACACTTACAGTAAAGCATGCAACATTTGTACCCAAGACCTGATATTAGAACTGTACATTTAGTTTAGCCCTGTGACCTTAGCCTCCCTAACACCTCTTCCTAAGCGATTTATGTTGCTTATTACACCGTGTCGTCCTCCTCTGTGTTACTTAAATCATTCTATATCACCAATCTCTGCATAAATAACGTACGAAAGGATAATAGCCAATTGCATCCAAAAATGAGTCAGTAAGGAAGAGGCGTTTGGGAGCTTCCTTACCTGACGAGAATACGAGCCCTTGGCCTGTATTCGCGTCAGTTAAGGAGGCTGCCAAACATCTTAAGTGATTTATTTGGTTTATTATACCTTCTTGTCCTTTTCGGTGCTTCATAAATCCTTACAATATTACCATACTCAAAATAATGTACAAAAGGATATTAACCAGCCATATCCAAAAATAAATCACTGAGGAAGACATGCCACGGAGCTTTCTCAACCGACGAGAAGCAGGGTCCTTGATTTCCAACATTGCCTGCTTAAAATCCAACTACTTCATATTTTCCTGACCCTCATCCCATACACCAAGTTAGGTCTGAATCAGAAAAATGTTTGAGTTGGCCATTTTTTAACATTTGTCCTCCAAATCGAATCTATGTAATCTAGGCTGACCCTCAAACCTTCCACTGAGATAGATTCAAACTTTCGAAACAAGGGCGGCACCTGTTGTTATATCAAATCCCAATATGCAGTTGATACTATTTTAAACTTCACTTCATCCAGTTTTGATTACTCATTATATAAATTAAATTGCCAAAACATTACCAAATATATCTGTGTAGTTTATCGTTCCCCCAATGCTTCTTCGGAACCCAGTGTATTTGATTCCATATCCACTCAGTTGAGTAACCTTGACCTTACCCTTGGCAATGAAATTACCATTTTGGGTGATTTTAACATACACAATGTTGAATGGTTATTGCATTCTGCCCGGACTGACGACGCTGGTCTAGAATGCGAGCTGTTTGCGGAATCGTTTAATCTCACCCAGTTGGTAAAGCAACCAACCAGAATACCTGATAATCCTGACCATAATGCCCATCTCTTGGATTTATTCTTGACAAATAATCCAGATCAATACAGGATAGAGGTACTGTCACCACTTGGATCCTCTGACCACAATCTCATCAAAGCCTCATTAGTTAACCCTCCTACACCTCCCCATTCCGAACCTGTCAGGGTGACCCGATGGCACTTTGACAGGGCAGACTGGGATGGATTTAGAAATTATCTTGCTGATGTTCCATGGCAGTCTTTCTTCTCTAGTGATCCCAATTCTACCCAGTCCCACATTTGTGACTTAATACTAGCTGGTATGGATTTATTCATACCAAGTCAACAATTCACTAAAAGATCAAACTCTCCAAAATGGTTTGATGGCAATTGCGCCAGAGCAACAGCCCAAAAGTCATTAGCATATAACTCTTACTTAAAATCAAAAACACCTGAATCACTCTCCCAATTTAAAATTGCTAGAAATCATGCAAAAGCTGTATTAAATCTATCTAAATCAAACTTTCTTAAAAAGCAAGCATCAAAACTACTTAACAACCCTAATGACAATAGATTATTCTGGTCAACTCTTAATTCTTTCAATAATAACTTTAACAAGTCATCTTCCATTCCCCCACTAAAATCTTCAGATGGCAATATTACAAATGACCCACGTGGGAAAGCAGATATCTTTGCTAGTACCTTTGCAAGAAACTCTACAATAGATGATACCAGCCAGAATGTCTCAGTACTGGAACTTGATTCTCCCGAAATTGCCCCACTTAAAATACAGACAAGATTTGTAAAATCCATCCTAGACAATTTACCTACCAACAAAGCTCCAGGTCCAGATGGAATTCCGCCAATTGTTTTGAAAAAGTGTTCCCCTGAACTTGCCTCTGTCCTAGCTAAATTATTCAGACTATGCATACGTACTTCTTTATTCCCAAATTCATGGAAAGAAGCCAATATCCACCCAGTTCCGAAGAAAGGAAGTTCGTCTGACCCCTCCAATTACAGACCAATAGCTATCACATCTTCTCTTGGTAAGGTATTTGAAACTTTAATTAATAAGCATATTGTTAAACATCTTGAATCCAACAACTTAATTAATGATAGACAATACGGTTTTCGCCACGAAAGATCCACCATTGACATACTCAATCTCTTAACTCATACCATCCATCAATCAATTGATCTTTTTGGAGAAACTCATGCAGTAGCTCTTGATATCTCTAAAGCTTTCGACAGAGTATGGCACCGTTCCCTGCTGTCCAAACTCCCTTGCTATGGACTAACGTCTTTTGTTCCTTTGATTTCTTCTTATCTTAGTGACAGGAAAATAAGAGTAAAAGTAGATGATGTATATTCGAATTTCCACTCAATTAACGCCGGCGTGCCGCAGGGATCAGTTCTGGCGCCAACCCTATTTCTGGTTCATATTAATGATCTCTTATCTGTCACTCACAATCCCATTCACTCATATGCAGATGACTCAACACTACATAGTTCATTCACACTCAGACATCCATTTACAAAGTCTAATATCTCTACCTCTCAGCTCAATACAGCCATCTCCATAAATCAAGATCTATCTACAATCAGTGAATGGGGACAAAACAACCTTGTCTCTTTTAATGCTAGTAAAACTAAATATATACAGTTTACTAATAGACAGATATTGCCAGATTCGTACATTACCTTCAGTGCTACTAATGTTCCCATCTCCAAAAGTATTGAAATTCTTGGTGTCTCACTTAACAGTGCCCTGAGCTGGACCTCTCATGTCAGATCACTTGCTAAAACCGCCTCAAAGAAACTTGGATTATTGTACAGAGTCCGTAACTTCTTCGCCGATGAGCAGTTAGCTATAATTTATAAGAGTCATGTGCGCTCTCAGCTTGAATATTGCTCACCCTTGTGGAATGGTTGTGGAGAGGTTGCATTAAGACAACTAGACAAAATTCAGAATAAAGCTGTTAGAATCATTAACAACCCTGCCATTACATATAAACTACCTCCCCTGCAAGTAAGAAGGAATGTTGCCTCCCTTGCATTATTTTACAGATATTTTTTTGGCAAATGCTCAGATGAAGTTGCGTCCATGGTGCCACCTCTCCATGCCTTCCCTCGTGCTACACGGGCATCTGGTAGCGCTCATGACTGGAATGTCACTCAACCATATTGCAGAACTTCTGCCTATCAGAATTCTTTCATTCCCCGAACTGCATCTCTCTGGAACTCGCTTCCCCAGAGTTGTTTTCCTCCAAATTTCAACCTACAGCTGTTCAAGTCTAACTGTTACAGACATTTTATGAACAGAGGACACCATTAATCTGGTGTATGGATTATTTTTTTTCTCCATTTGTTTTTCCTTCCTCCGTTCTGTTATTTAAAAAAAAAAAAAAAAAAAAAAAAATATATTTAAGTTATAGGCTCATATTCTCGACAGTTAAGGAAGCTGCCTAATACCTCTTCCTTGGCGACTTATTTTTTAATATGGATGGTTAATATTGTTTTGTACGTTATTTATGAGGAGTATGGCTGTATTAAATGGATTTATGTGACCCAAAGGAGGAGAGTAAAGTGTAGTAAACAAAATAACTCGCTCACGGAAAGGTGTAAGGGAGCTTCCTTAACCGACGACAATACGGACCATAGAGACAGTCCTTAAGCTTGACGTTTGACCCTTGGGTGGGATTCTCAGACTTAAGCTATTGAAATATAGATATATTATTACAGGAAGAACTAGACATGGACAAATTTGGCACTGTTTTCCCTGATCGTCCTGCAGAAAAAATCTATGTATATCCCGCAGTAACTGTGGCCTCGTAACACAGATGCATTTATGACGCTAGAACAGGAGGCAGAGGGAGGTTTGACAGTCTCCCTGTCCTTCCTACAAATCAAAACCAGAGTACCACCATCGTTCTCTGTGGAAATAATACTTTGAAACTATATCTGATTTTCAAAGCATGTCTAATGTGTGGATTTACGCTGGCACACTTCATTCAGTGGCCGAGTTGGTAGAGAGGTGGCCTGCAGTCCCAGTGGTCCTGGGTTCGAATCCCGGCTGGGGTAGGGAAGAATTTAATTTTTTGAATTTCGCTAAAACAGACTTTACTGATTCACCATCAGACCGCCGACGTATTATTTAAAATATATATATATATATATATATATATATATATATATTACCAATACATCAGTCCTATGCGAGACAGCCCTGGAATGTATTCAGTATGGACGGTGGATGTTAGCACCGAAGTGGTGACATGTGGTGTATGGTATGCAGGAGGACTGCTGAGCCTTAGGGAACGGACTGTGAAGCCCATGCCTAGAGTCGGAAGCATGAGAGAGACAGAGAGATATATATCGCACAGGTGAGGGCTTGTGTAAAATTATTGATAATTCCATCTCACTTTGGTAAACAAGGAGAGAGAGAGAGAGAGAGAGAGAGAGAGAGACGATGGCCACTGTAAAATAATTGATCATCCCACCTTGCTTTGGTAAACATAAGGTCATATTCTTATCATATCGGTATTAACACGAAAAAATGCTAATCATTCTGAGACATAACAAGCTGCCTTGATCATTTCGTATATCATCGGAGCCTTCCTGAGCGATACATTTTGGAGCTAGTGTACAGTACATTATTATTATTATATTCTTTCTTCCTTCCTTCTTTCCTTCCGTCCTCTCCTATCTTTATTTCCTTCATTCTTTCCTCTTCCTTCTGCCTAAGGGTGGCTCTACACTCCCTCTTCTTTCTTTCCTTCATTCTTTCCTCTTCCTTCTGCCTACGGGTGACTCTACACTCCCTCTTCTTTCTTTCCTTCATTCTTTCCTCTTCCTTCTGCCTAAGGGTGACTCTACACTCCCTCTTCTTTATTTCCTTCATTCTTTCCTCTTCCTCTGCCTACGGGTGACTCTACACTCCCTCTTCTTTCTTTCCTTCATTCTTTCCTCTTCCTCTGCCTACGGGTGACTCTACACTCCCTCTTCTTTCTTTCCTTCATTCTTTCCTCTTCCTTCTGCCTATGGGTGACTCTATACTGAGTGACAAGCCAAATGGTTTCCTGTACACCAGGAAACCATTTACTATGCTGGGTGGTAACCATATTACCAAATTATGGCCCCTGGTAGTTTAGTTGGTAATTAAGGCACTCCAATCGGATTGAGCCAGTGCAGGTTTGTACCCAAGGGATGGTTGGGGTTTATTGCTAACGTAATGCCACTCAGGGATGAGTGAGGCTGGTCAGTCATCTTAAATGTCAGGACCAACTTGCCTAGCCCCGGGCTCCTACACTCCTCATGGGGCAACGTAGTATTGGATGATGATGGATGGATGGATTATTATTATTATTATTGCTAGAATACCTTGTGTATCATATAACATTATCTAGGGCTGCGTGTATGAGTATGGCATAAATGATAGCATATAAAACATTAACCATAAGCCCGTGGATAGGACAACAACAACAACAAAAAAATCATGAATCCTTGACAGTAGATAGCAAGTAAAAAGAAATAAGTAATACTCGGTGATTAGCTTAATTACCGTCATTACTTTGGGGGGGACAGATAATGACCTTGACCGCCCTTCCAATGCACCACCTATGAACTAACTCACTTCAGATTTCTTTCTCATTCTTTCAGTGCTTTAACTTCGTGTCAACTCCGTAAAATGGCCTTGGGCTGGTGACAATAATATCAGAAGTTCTTGAATTCAAACCCACAATAAAAATCAAAGTATTCCTCACTTTATATCTTTTTCATTACTGGGTTTTATTGGAGCCAGAATATTAACTTCATGTATCTGTCAAAATATAAACTCACATTTCAACGTTTTCTTTTCCCCATTGCCTACAACTCTAACTTTAAAGGTATACTTTAGAGGTATACCTAGGAGTGGAAATATTAGATGGGAAAGAGAAGCAGCTTAGAGCCTATGTGGGATGAAACTACAGGCACTGAGAAAGCTCTGAATTAATAAATGAGAAAAATACTGGAAGCAGCTCACATTTGTGTAAAACATGTAGCTAACCATAGGGAGGGATTTCTCAGACTATACAGGAACACAGCAAGGAGAGTATTAATGGAGCAATCAGGGGTGCGGTAGAACGAGAAGGGGGAGGGAATTGCCAGGGATATAAATGTCCATCATCCACTCACTTGATGTAGTGCTAACCTTTTCTTTTTTCACCTTTATCATTCTTTCTTTGTGTCTACCCTCCTCTCTTCTATTTCTCCCATCTTTCCTCTTACTTTTCATTACTCTTCTTTCGTTTTCAGGTGGCTTTACATTGAGTGACAAGCCTAATGGTTTCCTGAAGCCAAGAAACTATTTACAACGCTGGGTGGTAACATATAACCAACCTATACGTGTTCCCTACGTGTCAACAAGTGGGCTGGCAGAGGGTTAGTGCCCCTCCCCGTAAAACAACTAACTCAAAAACAAACGGACACCCCTTATGGGATTATGGCATCTGGCTATATAGACAGATAGATAAATGTCTCGGCTCTGTCATCTCTTTTTCACACTCTCTGAAGATTGTTCCGTGTAGCCCGAAACTTTAGCGAAAATCAAGACTTCCAGCTGTATCCTGTGTCCCTCTCCCAGCCAACATTTCCACTTGTCACAATGAATCATGTACAGTTGGCAACATGTGCACTTGGTACAGCATCAGTGTGTGGCAGAGGTGTGGCATTTGGTACACTTAACAACTTTGACATAATGACATGGTTGTTGGTGGCACTGACAGGAAGGCACGCAGGTGTTAAATATTAGTTGAAATGACCAGGTAACCGTGATGCATGAACGTTAGAAACTGTAGCTAGACCTCCACTTCACACACACACACACACACACACACACACTGTACCACGTTTGCGTATGACCAGCTGTACTTACCTAGGAGTGTAGGGCACAAGGAAAACCACACCTATCCGCTCCACTCAGAAAACATACCCTAAGTCAAACGATTTCTTACTAGTAAAAATAAAGGAAAAGGGGATGCGTTCGACATAGTGGTCTTTATTCTCTTCTATTTCATTGTGTCTAATTACCTTATTATTTATTGATTTATTCATTTACTGCGGCGGGGAGTTTGAATGAGCCGTATAAAAACACGAGGGACACCGAGAGAAAAATGTTAATGTTGCCAATTCCAGGTGACATGGTAAATCGAGGTGGCTTTTACCGGTGTTTATGTGGCGGTCAAATCGTTAACCAGAACCAACCACCGGAACCAATTACCGGAAGCAATTACCGCAACTAATCACCGCAACTAATTACCGGATATAAGTACCTTTAAGCCTGAACTAAACACAAGCTTCATATATTACAGCCTATCTATCTGTCTATCTATCTTTTCCTCCGACACGCCATTACTCTATATAATCCAGTCTATCTATCTATCTACGTATCACTGTCTATCTACGTATACGTATCTGTCTATCTGTCTGTCCATTTATCTACCTACCCACCTACCAACCTACCTACTCAAGCTCATTACGCCTCAGTTAATGGGGGTTGGGTAAGCTTCGTATATCTCAGCCAGTCTATCTATCTATTTATCTATCTATCAACTTACCTACCTATCTGTCTATCTATATATCGACCCATCTATCTATCTATCAATCTATCTACCCTACACCTCAGTCAGTGGGCTAATGGGTGGCGGAGTGTGGTAATAGGTTCATTTAACTGTTACATGGTGTCCATTGAAAGACTGCATATCGAGGAAGGTGGATAGAACCAGCCAGCCACTTCACCACAATCATCATCCACTCACTTGATGTGGTGTTGCCTACTTCCTATCCCTTGGTCATTCTCTCTCTCCGTCTGCCTGCCTCCTTCCTACATCTCTCTTTCCTTCCTGTCCTTTTGTTATTATTTTCTCTCCACTTCAGGTGGCTCAACATTGACTGACGAGCCTAATGGCTTCTTGTAACCAAGGAAACCATTTACAACGCTGGGTAGTAACCATATAACCAAACTGGAGGGTGATATGGAGCCTCCTATAGTGCCTCTGTTAACTGGGTGGAGAGATGCAAATGCAGTGTCTATCCAGGAACCAAACCTCCATAATATATTCCCCGTGCCTCGCTGTGGTGAGGGCAAGAAATAGATTTCTATATTTAATGGTAATGGACAAATATATTAAACTCAGGGTAGACTCTTCAAACTGCAGGAATTAGATCTACCCTTAATTACATCTACCTTAATTACATCTTCCCTTAATTACATCTACCTTAATTACATCTCCCCTTAATTACATTGCCCCTAATTACATCTACCCTTAATTACATCTACCCTTAATTAGATCTACCTTAATTAGATCCACCTTAATTAGGTCTACCCTTAATTAGATCTATCCTTAATTAGATCTACTGTACCTTAATTAGTTCTACCTTAATTAGATCTACCTTAATTAGATCTTTCTTAATTAAAGGTACCTTAATTAGATCTAACTTCATTAGATCTACTTTCATTAGAGCTATCTTAATTAGATCTACCTTAATTAGATCTATCTTAATTAAAGGTACCATAATTAGATCTACCTTAATTATATCTACCCTTAATTAGGCCTAACCTTTATTAGACCTACTTTAATTAGATCTATCTTAATTAGAGCTACCATAATTAGATGTCCTAAATTACATTGCACACACAACATTAACATCCTTCAGTTAAACATAGATGGCATTAACATCAAAAAACAAGAACTCACACAATTCATCACACAACAGAACATACACATTGCCATCTTACAAGAAACAAAACTACACAGAAAACAGAAAACATCGACATATCATAACCTCACCACCATTCGACAAGACCAGGCCGACGGCGGTGGCGGTGGACTCATCACCCTGGTACATAAATCCATCAACTTTGCAGATACCAGTGCACACACAATGTCACTTCTCCCCCACATGACACCACAACAGAAATACAATCAATTAAAATACGCACTGGTAACAAATCACGCATAACAATCGCTAACACATACATTCCCCCCAGTCGTCCCCCACAGTACCACACAATTACACTCCACAGATACACCACATCACTAACATACCCAACATCATCCTGGGTGGTGATTTCAATGCCAAGTCGTCGGCCTGGCATGTCAACAACTCTGACACAGACTGAGGCCTGGTACTACAATCCCAGACAGATCATCTTTTCATACTGAACAATCTAGACCAACATACCCATATCCCATACCTAGCCCTCTTCCTCCCATCATCCCCAGACATTATCTGCTCCCCAAACCTCGCCTCCACTACATCCTGGAGAGTGGTCAAAACCCTACGTTCTGATCACCTCCCAATCATCATCACTACCAAAACCAGAATCACCCCAGCTGGCCACAAACACACATACATTAATTATAAGAAAGCCAGCTGGGAGGCCTTTGTAACTGAAACAGAACAACATTTCGAAACACTAAACAGTACGCCCATCACAAACATCAATACCGCTGTGCACACTTTCAATACAATTCTACAAAATGCAGACAAAAGACATCCCTAGAGGCAACAGAAAGACACAACCCCAACTTCACACCAGAAATTCAACGCATTATCAGGCAACGGGACACACTGCGACACTCCCCAACACCCCGTACACAAGACACCGTATAACAAATACAAGAACTACACTCAGATAAACAATAAAATATCAGAACAGCAAACACTAAACTGGAAAAATTACCTCCAAACACGACCACAAAACAAACATCAGCAAATTCTACAAAACACTAAACAGCATCACACTTTCCAACAGCAACATCACACAATCACATGCTGCCATCACAACAACAGACACCATACCCTCAAACAAACAACAAGCAAACACTCTCATCAATCACTTTTCACAAGTCAGCCATCTAAACCCCCATCCCGAAGACCGACGTATCATCCGACATAAGGGACAGTTCCCCACAGACCCAGACTACGCACCTTTCACTTACAACCAGACGAAGCACATCATTAACAACCTTAAGCACTCATCTACCTGTGGACCAGACAACATAAACGACATTCACCTTAAACACCTTGGACCACAAGGCATACAAGCACTCACCAACATATCAAACTACAGCTACTCACACAACATAATACCCAACATCTGAAAGCATGGCATTAACATCACTATCCTTAAACCCAACAAAGACCCCACGTTACCCTCCTCACACCGCCCCATCACACTCCTCTGCACTCTCTCTAAAGTCACTGAACGACTGGTACTACAACTAGTGACACCTCACATTCCCCTAGCCCAACCACAACATGGCTTTAGGCCACTTCACTCCACAAACACCCTTCTTACAAACCTTACACAGAGAGTTTTCGATGGCATGAATTCAGCTAGGCCACCACACAGAACACTCCTAATCACACTAGACATTAACAAAGCTTTTGATGCCATCCCCTGCCACAACCTCATAAACAAAATAACAAAAACATGCACAATAACACAAAGAGATGGCTGGCAAACAACTTAGCAGGCAGATGTGCACACATAACATTCGCCAGTCAGTCTTCTAACATCAGAAACTGTTTTGTCCCCTACATTCTTTAACCTATACATGCGCGACATACCCACACCCTACACACCACAGATACACACAGCTTCCTATGCAGATGATATAACACTTACATGTACGCACCAAAACGCAAACACAGCTGCACACATCATCCAACCTTACCTCAACACACTACACGAATGGTTCACCATAAACAGGCTTAAAATAGCCCCAACCAAATCTACAGTGACCCTTCTCACAAACTGGACAGCAGAACACAGTCACATTCCATTCCTCACCATAAACAACACTCCCCTACCACACACACACATAAAATCCTTGATGTAACATACATCAATGTCATTTAAACAACACATCATAAACATTAAAAATAAAATAACACCAAGACTCAATGCCTTGAGGTCACTTGCCCATACAACATTTGGACACAACAAAGAAACCACCACCACAGTACACAAACAATACATACGTTCAGTGATGAATTGTGCAAGCCCTGCCTGGGCTCCTAACCTCTCCAAAACACACTACAACGCTCTACAGACCATACAGAACAAGGCCCTAAAATTAATCACAGGCTGCACAGCTACTACACCCACAGACCACGTACATCAAGAAACCAAAGTCCTCAAAGTCAATGATCACCTAGACATGAGAGGCACCCAGTTTCTTGCTGCAGCCTCCACAAACCCACGACATACACTATATTACATGGCAGCACATCCACCCACACCAAGGAACATCAAAACAACACCCAGCACACGATACCATACACAAATACTGTCATCTCTTCACCCTTGCCCACCTCAGATCAGCTTCCAGAAGCAGATCCACACTCAGATCACTCGCTGCTCCATTTAGTCACATAAAGACAACACGCAGCTGCATGCACGGCCTCCTGACATCCACCCTTCTGAATCCTATCTCCCTCGTGAGGACAGGGTCCACCTGGCCAGGCTGAGATGTGGGCACAATCCAGCCCTCTTAAGCTACCAGAAGAGGCTAGATGACTCCATCATTGATGCCTGTCCAGGATGCAACACAGCACTCCATACTATTAAGCACATCATGGAAGACTATATTGCAAACAATCACCTACGCCAACAACACAACATACATTCTTTGAGAGCTCTGTGGGAGAGCCCGGTCTCGGTCATAGCCTTCCTAAGGGGCTTGGGGCTGTTTGGCCAGACTGCCTAGGGAACAACTATTACTACTACTACTACTACTCCACTTCTTTAATCATTAACATAGCCAGACTTGCAGCATCCTGATTGTTCATCACTTTATTTTTCACACTCATGCCTGCATTAGTAACAGTCAATAGAGAAAACGACCATTATTCGTCTTGCACTCACCTGGAAATACTTGCCCTTTTTTTTTTTTTTTCTTGTGTGCACATGACTACTCATGTGATCGCCTTTTCGAATTTCATTGCACTTCTTATTGCTTCTCTGTTATTAATTGAATATATATATATATATATATATATATATATATATATATATATATGGGAGTGACTATTATCACCGCACAGTGATATTAAAGGTGACGTTATTATCACAGCGCGGTGATATTACAGGTGACGTTATTATCACAGCGCGGTGATATTGCTGGTAACGTTATTATCACGGTGTACGGACATTGGCTAAGTGTTCTGAGGGTAGTGAAGGGGGATTGGGAAGGAGGGATATCAGGAGCTTTGTTTATCACTGGTAGTAGTTAGAGGCCAGTGAAGGGGGAGTAGGGAGGGAGGTGGTGAGAGGGTAAGGAGGGGAAGTATTGAGGGAGGGATTTCAGAAGCTTTGTTTATCACTCAGACAAGTAGTTACAACATTAGGGTGGTGAAGGGGGATTAGGAAGGGAGGTGCGGGGACGTGTTTTGTAAACAGTCGCCTCCACTCCCGCCACCGCAGTATAGTCTGGCGTTCGACTCGATAGTATCAGTGACCTGCTGACCTCAGCCAAGGCAACATGGAGGAAGACAATTACGCAGAAGATCCAGATTATCCTTCTCCTACCAGGCAAGACAACATGGAGGAAGACACGCAGAAGTTCCAGATTATCCTTCTCCTACCAACCATGAGCCAAACGACATGGAGTTACACACGTCAGCAGAACCACAGGAATATCCAGCTAGTTCATCTGCTGACTACAGGCAAGACGACATACAGGCAGACACATGTACCGGTACAGACACAACATCTGTCTTCAGGGATATTTTCTCCACTGACACGTTTAACTCTTTTGTAGAATTTGAATACTTTTTCAAGAAATATCAGAATCACACAGGGTCCGTGTTTCGAGTGAAGTCTTCTAGCTCCGTTATCAGTGAAAATAAGCGTCGTCAGCAGCAAATCCCTGTCGAACTGAAGTACGGCTCTGTTTCATTCGTGTGTGTACACTACGGCAGTCCGAAACGGAAAGGACTGGGTATAAGACAAAAACAGCGATATCTTCCATGTGGCTGTAATGTGTTGGTGGCACTAACAGCAAGAAAAAACAAGCTGGTTATCACAAAGACGTATCTACAGCATAATCATGAGGTCAGTGTAGCTTTACAGCCCTTCTATAGCCAGAAACGCAGACTGACAAGTTCGGAGATGGGAGACGCAGAGGATGTAGTGAAACTTAACCCAGACAACAAGCAGTTAAAATCCTTCCTCCAGGGTAAATACCATAAAGCAGTAACCATGCAAGATGTACGAAATTTGAAGCGGAAAGTGCAAAGTGAGGATGGAATATCAGACATCGGTAAGTTGACAGAAATAGTGGATGAAATTGTGGATGCAGGAAAAGGAAAGGTAGATATATCAGTGGATGAAAGTAGGGCCATCCAAATGATTGCATTTGCTACTAATGAGATGATAAGCATGTACTGTAAATATCCAGAAATAATTTTCATGGATGGAACTTACAAAATTAACAGATATAATTATCGGCTCTACATGATTCTTGTCCAAGACAACCTAGGTCGTGGCAGGGCTGTCTTTTACGCATTTGTAAGGAGTGAAACAGCAGACATAATGCGGGAGGTAATGTCATCATTTTGTAGGATGATGGAGAATGTAAACCAGACCAAGACAGTTATGACTGACAAGGACCAGAACGAAATTCAAGCAGTCCGTGCCTTACTTCCGAAAGCAGACTTGTTACTTTGCAAATTTCATGTCCTGAAATATTTCAAGAAAAAGGTGTCTGAACTTGTGCTTCCTGTCACTAAAAAGAATGAAATTTTTGGTACTCTGAAACAACTTGTCTATGCCCATAATGAAAATTCCTTTCGGTCTACCTTGTCTGTGTTACAACAGCAAGATTCCAGTATGTTTCAATATATATGTACAAACTGGATAAACTGTAAAGATATGTGGGCCACATACCTACGGTCTGCTAAGTTAACATTTGGAAATGACACTAACAACCACATTGAAGCAGAAAACGGTAAACTAAAGCACTTCCTAACATCAACTACATCGATGTCTGAGTGCATACGTAAAATTATGCTTCATAATTCCATCTTAAATGATGAGCGAGCCTACAAGCAGTTTTTGCAGACATGTACATCCGTTGAATATGGAGTTCATGATGTTCTATTGAACAAATTATACAGTCAGTTCACGGAACATGCAGTTAAACTCATGATGAAACACCATAAGCTATCCAAGCCCTCAGATTCTTTATCGATCACATTAGATTCGCCTGGCCTCTTTGTTGTGAAAATAGGGTCTACTGACCAAAAAGTAATGAGAAAGGGTGAATCTGGTGCTGAACTCAGCTGCTCATGCACTTTTTATAGTCAACATTTCTTGCCATGTAATCACATTATTGCCGTTGTAAGACAAGAGAATATTGATGTTTCAACTATCAGCATGCAGTCCCGATGGCGGAAGGGGAATACACTGATTCCTGCAGTGGCTTTAGAACCCAAGACCTCCATCATGCACATTACACGACCCCAGTGTCCAATGACCCCTGCCCAAAAATTCCGAGAGAGTCAAGAGACAATGCAGCGCCTCACAGCAGTGCTAACTAATAGTGGAACTGAAGTGTACAAAGCACGACTTGATATGCTGAAACGTATTCTTACTTGCTGGGAACAGGGTAATGATTACCAGTATGCTGCTAGTCCACAGATGTCAAGCACATCAGCTTCACTGACGTTACACACATCAGCTTCACCGACGTTACACACATCAGCTTCACCGACGTCACACACACCAGCTTCATCGTTGTCACACACACCAGCTTCACTGACGTCACACACACCAGCTTCATCGACGTCACACACACCAGCTTCATCGTTGTCACACACACCAGCTTCACCGACGTCACACACACCAGCTTCACCGACGTCACACACACCAGCTTCATCGACGTCACACACACCAGCTTCATCGTTGTCACACACACCAGCTTCACCGACGTCACACACACCAGGTTCATCGACGTCACACACACCAGCTTCACCAATCACAATGACTACAGTTAATGAATGCTCATCTTCCTACGGTAAAAATGAGGGGTCATCCTAAAGTGTCAAAGGTATTAGGACGATTTAATCATTCTAAAGTTGCTAAAGCTGGAGTCAAACGGAAAACAAGTAAGCAGTCCACAAAAGGAAGCAAGAAAGCGATAATTAGTAGTGATTCAAATGATGCGTAATGTTCTGTATACCACTGCCACTAAGACTGTTTAAAACTAGTACTGTTTAAATCTTACTGTGGCCTAATATTCAGTATGGAATATGGAATGAATGTATTTTCATAAAATACTTTTTGATTTTAATATGTAATAAATGTATTTTTATTAAATACCTTTTGATTTTAATATGGAATAACTGTATTTTTATTAAATACCTTTTAACATCCTATGATGGCAATTGATAAGTAACCATAAATTATTTCAGATTCTCGGTTAAAATACCGAAAAACATATGATCACCGACCGGTGATAATAAAGCCATTGTTCTTTTCACTGTGCGGTGACTATAATGGGATCAGTAATATCACTGTACAGTGATAATACACACAGCCTATATATATATATATGGCTTAACCATAGGTTGGATAGCACCATCATGTGGCTTAACCACAGGCTGGATAGCACCATCATGTGGCTTAACCACAGGCTGGATAGCACCATCATGTGGCTTAACCACAGGCTGGATAGCACCATCATGTGGCTTAACCACAGGCTGGATAACACCATCATGTGGCTTAACCACGGGCTGGATAGCACCATCATGTGGCTCAACCCGCCCCATCCCGGCAAATTTTTCACCAGTGACTCCCCCCCAATCCCGGCAGATTATAGAAAATTTTTTTTTTTTTTTTTTTTTTGCTAAATCTTCGCTTTTTATGAGAAACATCAAATATTCAGAGAGAAAGTGCTCAGTTGAGTTTAGAAATACCAAATACAGGTAACAGTACCCCCACCTTGGTACCGTGTTCTCTCATGCCAGGCTCCAGAGAAAAGGTCGTCTTGGGAGGGGTAACTATTTCAAAACACTCATTATATGTAAATATTTATTTGATATGAATTTATATGTAGTACAAGAATATATTGCTTTTCACACAATAATATAGGCAATATAAGCATTGTTCACTCACTAAAACATCAACATACGGCACCTTCCTTTACAATGTTACCGCCTCATCACTTTTGCTTGTTTCATCCTCTGGCTTCTTTTTTCCTTTGTCCTCCACCTCTGGAATCACTTTCGCCTTGAATTTCATTATTGGAGAGACCATGGTGCAACATGTCTTTATTGTCCAGGTCACTGCTAACAGGTGAGTTGCCGAGAAAATGGCGTGCGGGGGGGAAGAGGGGTCATGTGGGGTCAGGCATTATCCCTGCCTGGCATTGGGTAGAGGAAGGTATCCCACACAGACCTACCAAAAATCACCTGTGAAACTTGAAAAATGTGCAAATGACGGACCTCACAATTGCAAAACGTATGGATACGTCATTGGGTGTCATCGTGACAAAATGTGGTGACGTATCCATACGTCAACGGGACGCAGCGGGTTAACCACAGGGTGGATAGCACCATCATGTGGCTTAACCACAGGGTGTATAGCACCATCATGTGGCTTAACCACAGGCTGGATACCACCATCATGTGGCTTAACCACAGCATCACCATGGGGCATAACCATAGGGTGGATAGCACCATCATGTGGCATAACCATAGGGTGGATAGCACCATCATGTGGCATAACCATAGGGTGGATAGCACCATCATGTGGCATAACCATAGGGTGGATACCACCATCATGTGGCATAACCACAGGCTGGATAGCACCATCATGTGGCTTAACCACAGGCTGGATAGCACCATCATGTGGCTTAACCACAGGCTGGAT
Organism: Coenobita brevimanus; assembly: GCF_032717465.1. Classification (NCBI taxonomy): domain Eukaryota; kingdom Metazoa; phylum Arthropoda; class Malacostraca; order Decapoda; family Coenobitidae; genus Coenobita; species Coenobita brevimanus. The sequence goes on from NC_137039.1 coordinate 7,540,873, forward strand.
AGCACCATCATGTGGCTTAACCACAGGCTGGATAGCACCATCATGTGGCTTAACCACAGGCTGGATAGCACCATCATGTGGCTTAACCACAGGCTGGATAGCACCATCATGTGGCTTAACCACAGGCTGGATAGCACCATCATGTGGCTTAACCACAGTATGGATAGCACCATCATGTGGCTTAACCACAGGGTGGATAGCACCATCATGTGGCTTAACCACAGGCTGGATACCACCATCATGTGGCTTAACCACAGCATCATCATGTGGCATAATCATAGGGTGGATAGCACCATCACATGGCTTAACCATAGGGTGGATAGCACCATCATGTGGCTTAACCATAGGGTGGATAGCACCATCATGTGGCTTAACCACAGGCTGGATAGCACCAGGGGCGCACCTGGGGGGGGGGCTACCGGGCCCAGGGCCCCCCCTTAGCTCTCTGGGTCCTTTAAAAATTTATACTGTATATATATATGTATATATATATATATATATATATATATATATATATATATATATATATATATATATATATATATATATATATATAGGGCGTAACACGAGTTTCTGCAAATATTTGCAGAGGTGAAAGAATACATCATTCTGAGTAGAAAATCTTCTATACACATATGCTTTTTAAGAAATACTATAGGCGTGACGTGGATTTTTTACATTACGCAATGCAACTGTCACATGGAGATGAGTCGGTTAGGGGAGTGGCAGGGAGGAGGGGAGGGGAGGAGGGAGGCTATCTGGACGCACGATGCCAACTTGGTGAAATTATGATTTTTTATGCAAGTTATGGAACATAAGAATACCTTCAAATGGGAAATCATGCTATTAATAGGCATTATGTAATTCACTGATAAGGATTACATGAGGACAGTATGATTGTAATTAGCAAGAAAAATACTGTAAAATTAAGGTGACAACATTTATTTGCGATCAGCTGAATGTCAGTACTCTCTCGCCAAGTCTACAGTCAGTCACTTCTCACCACTACAAACCTACAGAAGTACTGTGATGATCTCAAGTGTACGAAGCGGCCACCATTAGCTTCAATACACAGTCCCGCTCATTGCAACATGGAATGTGGACTTTTCCTCAAAATTTCTGGCTTGTTCTTGATGTGCTCCGAAACTTCCATTATTGTCTGCAGAAGTTCTTGTTTGTAGTTGATTTTCGTTTTGAATACCAGTGATTTCATGTGTCCCTAGAGATAAAAATCCAGTGATGTTAGGTCCGGTGATCTGGCAGGCCATTGGTGTGGTCCTTCTCGACCTATCCACTTTTCAGGAAATGTCAGGTCAAGGTGCTGCCTTACTTGGTTACTGAAGTGTGGTGGAGCCCTGTCATACTTAAAAACTAGTCGGTGTCGTGTGGCCAGAGGAACATCTTCCAGGAGTAAGGGGAGGTAATCTATCAAAAATTTAGCATAAGCATCCCCATTAAGGCGATCTTCAAAGATATGTGGGCCAATCATTTGATCACCAATTATGCCACAACAGACATTAATGGAAAATCTGTATTGGAAATTACATTCTACCATTTTGTGTGGATTCTCCTTTGACCACCAATGTTCATTATGGTTATTGTGCAGTCCAGCATGGGTAAATGTGGCTTCATCTGTGAATAAAATGTATTTCCATAGCTGGGAATTATCTTGTAACCATTTACACAAATCTAGTTGCCTCACAGAATCTCCATCCTGAAGATGTTGAACCTTAGGCAGATGATATGAATGAAAACCTTCACTTCTCAACACCCTCCAGGCTTTCATGTGAGAAACTCCAAGTTGGAGAGAAATTCTCCTTGTGCTAATATGTCTGGGCTGCGTTGCACTGTATCAAAAATCTGCCATACCCTTCCACGTTCCTCTATTCATTCAGCTGTTGACCTATTCTGGGGAAAGACCCTTTTTTTTTTTTTTTTTTTTTTTTTTTTTTTTAATAACAACGGAGGAAGGAAAAACAAATGGAGAAAAAAAATAATCCATACACCAGATTACTGGTGTCCTCTGTTCATAAAATATCTGTAACAGTTAGACTTGAACAGTTGTAGGTTGAAATTTGGAGGAAAACAACTCTGGGGAAGCGAGTTCCAGAGAGATGCAGTTCGGGGAATGAAAGAATTCTGATAGGCAGAAGTTCTGCAATGTGGTTGAGTGACATTCCAGTCATGAGCGCTACCAGATGCCCGTGTAGCACGAGGGAAGGCATGGAGAGGTGGCACCATGGACGCAACTTCGTCAGAGCATTTGCCAAAAAAATATCTGTAAAATAATGCAAGGGAGGCAACATTCCTTCTTACTTGCAGGGGAGGTAGTTTATATGTAATGGCAGGGTTGTTAATGATTCTAACAGCTTTATTCTGAATTTTGTCTAGTTGTCTTAATGCAACCTCTCCACAACCATTCCACAAGGGTGAGCAATATTCAAGCTGAGAGCGCACATGACTCTTATAAATTATAGCTAACTGCTCATCGGCGAAGAAGTTACGGACTCTGTACAATAATCCAAGTTTCTTTGAGGCGGTTTTAGCAAGTGATCTGACATGAGAGGTCCAGCTGAGGGCACTGTTAAGTGAGACACCAAGAATTTCAACACTTCTGGAGATGGGAATATTAGTAGCACTGAAGGTAATGTACGAATCTGGCAATATCTGTCTATTAGTAAACTGTATATATTTAGTTTTACTAGCATTAAAAGAGACAAGGTTGTTTTGTCCCCATTCACTGATTGTAGATAGATCTTGATTTATGGAGATGGCTGTATTGAGTTGAGAGGTAGAGATATTAGACTTTGTAAATGGATGTCTGAGTGTGAATGAACTATGTAGTGTTGAGTCATCTGCATATGAGTGAATGGGATTGTGAGTGACAGATAAGAGATCATTAATATGAACCAGAAATAGGGTTGGCGCCAGAACTGATCCCTGTGGCACGCCGGCGTTAATTGAGTGGAAATTCGAATATACATCATCTACTTTTACTCTTATTTTCCTGTCACTAAGATAAGAAGAAATCAAAGGAACAAAAGACGTTAGTCCATAGCAAGGGAGTTTGGACAGCAGGGAACGGTGCCATACTCTGTCGAAAGCTTTAGAGATATCAAGAGCTACTGCATGAGTTTCTCCAAAAAGATCAATTGATTGATGGATGGTATGAGTTAAGAAATTGAGTATGTCAATGGTGGATCTTTCGTGGCGAAAACCGTATTGTCTATCATTAATTAAGTTGTTGGATTCAAGATGTTTAACAATATGCTTATTAATTAAAGTTTCAAATACCTTACCAAGAGAAGATGTGATAGCTATTGGTCTGTAATTGGAGGGGTCAGATGAACTTCCTTTCTTCGGAACTGGGCGGATATTGGCTTCCTTCCATGAATTTGGGAATAAAGAAGTACGTATGCATAGTCTGAATAATTTAGCTAGGACAGAGGCAAGTTCAGGGGAACACTTTTTCAAAACAATTGGCGGAATTCCATCTGGACCTGGAGCTTTGTTGGTAGGTAAATTGTCTAGGATGGATTTTACAAATCTTGTCTGTCACGAAGGTGTTGAAAAACTGTGTAGAATGTTCGAACATTGGGAGATTTTCTGTTTGGGTATCTTCTTCTGTATTCCTGTACAGCAGCACTTGCACTTCCATTGCAGAACCTGTAAATAAATATCATATCTGCATACTCCACATTACTGAAAGTGTAAGGCATTATCTGCAGTTTCTGGCTCTCAAATTGGTACAAAATAAATCAAGGGTTTGACTCGTAATCTGAGCACGCCTACTTATCTTGGCGGGAAAGTGTGTACTGACTGACAGTCAGCTGATCACTCCCCTCCTCCCTTCCTGCCACTCCCCCTAACCAACTCATCTCTGTGTGACGGTTGCGTTGTGTAATGTTAAAAATCCACGTCAAGCCTATAGTATTCCTTAAAAAACATATGTGTATAGAAGATTTTCTACTCAGAATGACGTATTCTTTCACCTCCACAAATATTTGCAGAAACTCGTGTTGCACCCTGTATTTATTTCAATAACTGCAATACATGAAAAATTGGCAAGTTCAAACAAAGAGTAACACATGAGCCAGCAGCTCCCTGACTCTATACCTGCATGTGACCTCCCTGTAATTATCAAATTACCTGACCTCACCTCACTACGGGCCCCCCACTTAGAAAATTTCTGGGTGCGCCCCTGGATAGCACCATCATGTGGCTTAACCACAGGCTGGATAGCACCATCATGTGGCTTAACCACAGGCTGGATAGCACCATCATGTGGCTTAACCACAGACTGGATAGCACCATCATGTGGCTTAACCCTTTCAGGCCGCAGATAGGTCCAGCCTGAGAAACTGCATTTTTTACCAAAAAATCAAGGTTTGTAAATTTAGAAAGATACATAATATTCATGCATAAGGAACTAATACTCATCTCTCTACAAAATATTAGGGTTCTACTTACCATACAAGGGCCGGAATAACGATGGGAAACTGCACAGCAAGTGGTGTGTGGTGTCTCTGTATAGATAATGACAGAGAAACACTCCTACTAACGCAAAATCATAAGTCTGTGTTTATTTCTTCACAATTGGATTGTGTAATACCCAGGAAATGAAAAAATATTGAGAGAACTACTGATAACATTCACCAGCTACAGTTTTGAGTTGCAGGCAAATAGGCAAGCCACAATTGTGCCCATGAGACCCATACTGATACAGCCACGATCGTGGCCATGAGACCCATACTGATACAGCCACAATCTTGGGCATGAGACCCATACTGATACAGCCACGATCGTGGCCATGAGACCCATACTGATACAGCCACAATCTTGGCCATGAGACCCATACTGATACAGCCACAATCGTGGCCATGAGACCCATACTGATACAGCCACGATCGTGGCCATGAGACCCATACTGATACAGCCACGATCGTGGCCATGAGACCCATACTGATACAGCCACAATCTTGGCCAGGAGACCCATACTGATACAGCCACAATTGTGCCCATGAGACCCATACTGATACAGCCACGATCATGGCCATGAGACCCATACTGATACAGCCACGATCGTGGCCATGAGACCCATACTGATACAGCCACAATCGTGGCCATGAGACCCGTACTGATACAGCCACAATCGTGGCCATGAGACCCATACTGATACAGCCACAATCGTGGCCATGAGACCCATACTGATACAGCCACAATCGTGGCCATGAGACCCGTACTGATACAGCCACAATCGTGGCCATGAGACCCATACTGATACAGCCACGATCGTGGCCATGAGACCCATACTGATACAGCCACGATCGTGGCCATGAGACCCATACTGATACAGCCACGATCGTGGCCATGAGACCCATACTGATACAGCCACGATCGTGGCCATGAGACCCATACTGATACAGCCACAATCTTGGCCAGGAGACCCATACTGATACAGCCACAATTGTGCCCATGAGACCCATACTGATACAGCCACGATCATGGCCATGAGACCCATACTGATACAGCCACGATCGTGGCCATGAGACCCATACTGATACAGCCACAATCGTGGCCATGAGACCCGTACTGATACAGCCACAATCGTGGCCATGAGACCCATACTGATACAGCCACAATCGTGGCCATGAGACCCATACTGATACAGCCACGATCGTGGCCATGAGACCCATACTGATACAGCCACAATCTTGGCCAGGAGACCCATACTGATACAGCCACAATTGTGCCCATGAGACCCATACTGATACAGCCACGATCATGGCCATGAGACCCATACTGATACAGCCACGATCGTGGCCATGAGACCCATACTGATACAGCCACAATCGTGGCCATGAGACCCGTACTGATACAGCCACAATCGTGGCCATGAGACCCATACTGATACAGCCACAATCGTGGCCATGAGACCCATACTGATACAGCCACAATCGTGGCCATGAGACCCGTACTGATACAGCCACAATCGTGGCCATGAGACCCATACTGATACAGCCATGATCGTGGCCAGGAGACCCATACTGATACAGCCATGATTGTGGCCATGAGACCCGTACTGATACAGCCATGATTGTGGCCAGGAGACCCGTACTGATACAGCCATGATTGTGGCCAGGAGACCTGAATGGTTTAAACATGGGGTGGATAACATTGTCTCGTGGCTTAACCACACGATAGATACTACGGTCTCATTTTTGCCATGCTTGGCCACTGCTACCCTGAGATTGTTTTCTAAACTTCCCTCTATCTCCTCGCCTGTGAACACCTCAGGGGTGTCCTTAGGTAGATATGAATGCAGGAACATTGTTTCTGCCCTGTGATGGACTAACAGCTTTTGGCATTCCTCCCAGATCTTTACAGCAGTGACCCTTACCATCTTTGTTGGGTCGGCCCTAACCTTGGGTCACCATTTCCAGTCTTCAGATTAGTAGCCCAACCTTTTACCAGGATTTCTTTTACCTTGTTGCTATCCCAGGACACTGATGGTCGACCCATCCCACCCCATCCTGGGGTGGAATGGGTCGATCCTGTCCTAAGGACTAACATCCTCTCCTTGGATAAGGCCCAAGTAATCAGGGCCAATTAACTTTCTGGGGGCTGTAGCGAGACCACCAGTTGTAGGCTACACTAAATATTGAGGATCCTACCCAGGGAAGCAGCCCCCATCATGAGGTCTTGTGTGATGCCAGTCACTGTAATGTTATCATTTATCAATTTATTTGAATTTTTATTTTATTTTTTTTGTTTTCAATGGTGGGGGCCTTGGCTGTGAGGTAATCAGCCTAGAGGCTTTTTATTTTATGAAGGCAGTTTGGGTGGGGCTGTCTAGGACCTCACACCGCTAGCTGTGTTGCCACATCGCCGCCATACACGTGCTTCTCTCCCCCCCCCCGTCTCTCTCTCTCTCTCTCTCATATGTATATTAATATTAACTACTTATAATTTTACTTTCTTAATTGTTTTTCTCGTTTTGAATTTTGATAGGCACACTTCCATGGCGGGAGACTGACCGAGTATGAGCCGCACACACAAGGGTATCTCTCGTATCACTCCACTTGACAACGTCCAAAAGCAACGCTGACAAGTCTTATGGGATTTATACTATACTGTGTTTTTTTTTTTAAATTATATCTATACAGAGTATTTAAAATTCATTTATAAGTAGTTACTAACTTAAAATAGAAGAGAGAGGGGATAGAGAGGTGAGCAGGCGTAATTACACGTGTGTGGCGGCGGTGATGTGGGAACAGAGCTAGTGGTGCAAGGTCTTAGGTGGCCCCACCCAAACTTGCCTTCATAAAATAGAACGCCTATAGTGAATAATCTACCCCTACAAGTAACCTCTTCACTGGGCATAATTGCTTAACACCAAGCCATTGTGAATGACTGTCCTGTCTTAACATGGGCACTGTCTTTTAAATCACAATCTGAATCCATGTTTGCGATGCCATCCCAGTGTGAATGACTGTCCCATCATAATATGGGCACAGCACATCTTGTGTCATAGTAGATCACACTCTGAAAACCTATTGGTGGCATCAGCCATCCTCTGCTAAGCTGACTCCGTTCCTTCTTTACCCCTGCACAGTTGTTGACTTTATACACGAGATTTTTTTGCCTGTGTAGAGTACGACTGTCATGTGTGGGGATGCTCCCCACATACAGCTCTTCTTAATAGGGTGGAATCAAAGGATTTTCGTCTCATTAATTCTCCCCCCCTCTTACTGGCTCCCTTCAACCCCTGTCTCTTTGCTGCACTGTTGCATCTTTATCTCCTTTCTATTGCTACTTCAGTAGTCACTGCTCCTCTGAACTGTCTGCATTCCTCCACCTCTATGATGGGCGCGTAGCACCCATCTAGCAACAAACTCTCATCTCTTTTCTGTCCAACTCTCTAATGCAAGAGTTAACCGATACTCCCAGTCTTACATTTATGCAACAGGTCAACTCTGGAACTATCTCCCTCTGTCTGTATTTCCTGCTAGCTATGATCTCCAGTCTTTCAAATGCAGTGTGTCAGGCATCTCAAAATAACTGAATCTTGAATTTGGCTCTCTCTTGTATTTTGTGTTTTTCTTGGATGGAACAATTTGTGGGCTCCTGGCCTTTGGTTCCTTCTTCATAGAATAATAAAAAAAATTCATCCATCCATCCACCACCCAATCCTATGTTGCCCCATGAGGAGCATAGGAGCCCGGGGCTAGGCAAGTTGGTTCTGACGTTTAAGATAAGAGTGACCAGCCTCATTCATCCCTGAGTGGCATTATATGACCTATAAACCCCAACCACCCATTGGATATAAACCTACACATGCTCAATCCAACTGGAATGCCTTAATTACCCACTAAACCACCAGGCACCATAATTTAGTTATATGGTTATAACCCAGCATAGTAAATGGTTTCCTGGTGTAAAGGAAACTATTTGGCTTGTCACTCAGTGTAGAGTCACCCATAGGCAGAAGGAAGAGGAAATAATGGAGGAGAGACAGAAGAGGAAGGAAGGAAGAAAGGAAAGGGCAGACATCCAAACCAGCACTACATCGAGTGAGTGGAAGGTGAGTGTCCCATTTCCCACCAATTGGTGTCATCCAGCCATCATAAATGATCATCACATCCTACCTCAAAAACAACATACAGTGGTTTCTCGAATTTCGATGGGCATGGGTACCTAAAAATCACTGCAAAATTCAAACCATTGAAATTTAAACTGAACTTCTTATGGGAAAAATTAGTTTGGGTCCGGGGCCTCCGAACCTAACTACGTAAAAGCATGATTTTTTTGCCCACACCCTCTGTAAATTTTATGAACTATTATGGTTAAGTAACTGTAGTTCTGCATTGTATTGGCATACTGTCAGCAAGTGTATGCTTGGTGTATTTCTGCCCTTTCCTGTATTGCCATTTCTCCTTTGGCTGCGAAGATTTAGAGATGCCAGGCTGCTCTTGTCCATTACCACTGCTACCTGAAGAACCACTCTTGCTTGCCATCTTGAAATAGGTAAGTTGCGATGAAAATACAAAGAAAATACATACAACTAAACTGCAGTGAAATGCATGCCCACACGTGGAAGGTACAGTCTAAAAGTGCGGCACTTGGCTGTAGAGGGCTGGCTGCTAGCAGGACAGTTGCAAGATGGCCGCCGACAACATAACATCACCTTGCACATGGCTTGTTGTTGTTGGTGCCTGCTCCCATCTGGAAGCTCTTGTCCTTAAACAACATGACTTTTTTTTTTTTTTTCTCAGTCTCTATTGTTCATTTCTATGTTGCTCCTTATATTCATAATTACTGTACTTCTCTTCATTTCAGAATTCTGCCTACTGTATTTGCTACCACCCGTAATTCATTTTGTTTTAGTATTTCTATTAGTGATTCTTTTCCTTTAATTTCTCGTTATTATCTTCGAGTTATTAAAAGTAATCCCTCTAATATCCGGATGCCCACTATCCGGACATCCCCACTAACTGGACATAATCGTCCAGGGATCCAATATTCCCAAAATGGTTCGAACCCCCCCCCCCCAAAAAAAAAAGAAAAAAAGAAAAAAAGATTTTTCTCCCGCCCGTAATTTGAACTTGGCGCACGGGGCGCAGGACAGCTATGTTGTGGCACGTCATTCCTCCGACGTCCGCTAGAGCACCCCTGCATGCTTCCCACTTTCCGCCTGTCTCTCATCGCGAGTGAACGCTCGTTGTCATGGTTGCCCACGTGCTCGCTTTTGTGGTGTGCCTTACCTGCTGCAGGCACTCCTGCTGCTCTCATGCCTTTCCTTCGTGTGTGTGATGATGGCCCCGCCGCCTGAGAAGAGGAAGAGAGTGGTATTGACTCTGGAGAAGAAGCGGGAGATATTGGAGAAAGTAGATGCGGGATGGTCTTCTTCACGCATCCTCCGCGAGTTTAACCTGGCCTGATCTACTTCGTTTGATATTAAGAGATCCTGAGACAAACTCATGCAGTACACGGCTGACTTCTCATCGAGAAGCAAACGCAATGTGGAGAGGAAGGTGATGTTTACTCCCAAGTTTGCTGAAGTCGACCGCTCCACGTTGATTTGGTATCGATACCAACGTGCTGCTGGTGTGATGGTACGTGGTACGGAGCTGAAGGCTGCTGCTGAGAAGTTCGCCAAGCTTCACGACGCCCTAGACTTCAAGGCATCCGAGGGTTGTCTCTTCGCGTTTAAGTTACGGCATGGCTTTACCAACCGTAAGTCTCACGGCAAAGCTTTGGACGCTAACGAGGATGGAGTTGACGAGTTTCGGCACAAGGTGAAGGGCATGATCGACAGGGAGGGGCTCACTCTCGGTCAAGTCTACAACGCTGATGAAACTGGTTTATTCTATCGTTCTTTGCCAACAAACACTCTAGCCAAGGAGACGGAGAAGCGTGTACCTGGCCGCAAGCTCTCCAAACAATGGACATCTGCTTTGTGTTGTGTCAATGCTAACGGCATGCACTGGCTTAAGCCCGTTATTGTTGGCCGTGCAAAGCAGCCTCGGTGTCTTCGTGGGGTGATGGATGTCTTTCCTGTTGTCTGGTACCATTCTTTGAAGGCATGGTTCACAGTCCAGATCTTCAAAGACTGGTTTCACCGCCATTTCATCAAGGAGGTCATACATTACCAGACAGAGAAACTAGGAATTCCACGCGAACTGGTAAAAGCCCTCCTCCTCGACAGTGCACCTGCCCACCCGTGCGACAAGGACTTGGTGGCTGAGAATGGCCGCATTAGGTGCATGTTTCTGCCACCTAATACTACTGCTCTCATCCAACCAATGGACCAAGGAGTGATCGTGGCAATGAAGCGCCTATACCGCCGGAAGGTCCTGGATGAGGTGATGGTTGTTCTTGAGGACGAGGACGAGCGCAGGGAGGGACGAGACACGTGAAGCCAGAGGACTTTGGAAAACTTTCGCCGCTACAACATCAAGTCTGCAATCTACAACTGGGCCAGTGCATGGAAGGAAATCCCTGTCAAGACTCTAGAAAATGATTGGTCTCGTCTGCTTCTCGGAACGGATGCGGAGTACGATTTTCTAGGTTTCGACGTGGATGACTTCCATGCACGTCTACGTGCGCACGGTGACGATGTTGATGTGGACGAAGTGCGTGAGTGGTTGGATGACGACGAGGGCGATCCTGGGTATCAGACCCTGTCTGATATCAAGATCACATCTTCAGTTGCAGGTGTCAGTACCCAGCTTGAAGATTCCGACGAGGACGGCGACGATGATGCGGACTCCTCTCAGCATGACACAATTCCAGCCATCCCCAAGCTGAGTGCACTCCGGGAACACCTAGAGTTTGTTCTGGACTACCTGGAACACCTGGATTGCGACAGGGAGATGGGGCCCCTGGGACTTGTGGAGGAAGTGCGTGCTTTCAGGCAGCGCATCATAAATCGTCAGAATCGTCGTTCCTTGCATCAATCAATGATTGACAGCTTTTTCAGGCCCGTGACCCCCGCTGTGCCCAGCCCTGGCTCCACTCTGTTGCCTCCCCAAGACAGGCCCTCATGCTCTGAGCCACAGTCCAGCACATCAGCCATGGTGGAGTCACCACTTGACGTGAGTTTGCGTCTGTCTTCAGAGTCGTCTGCAGTGGGTACGCCATCACCACGACCCAGTAACGCACCCCTAGGTCACCTCCCTGTGCTACTCTCAGACTCTGACAGTGATTAGACGCCAAGAACTTCTCCACTAGACCACACTGGAATTTACAGCGTTGTGCAGTGAAAAAAACGGTGCATTGTGTTAGGATTTAGAGTTGTGAGTGAAAAGACAAAAATTTAATGGACTGTAACTGTAACATAAATTAACTTGAGTGTTTTTGGTTTAGAAAATGGTTATAAGAGTGGAAAGACTTAAAGTGCAGAGTGCAACACTTATTTCATTAAGGTACAATGGAACGCAAGACAAGAGTGCGCACTGTGAAGAGAATGAACTTCTGAGTGCGAATGACTAAGTTCAGGGCAAGACTTCATGAACAGTGTACTGCAAGTGCTTCAGGAAATCCTTCTTACTGTCAGGGTCTGAGAGGAGGCGGTTATTCATCGAGATGGCCATGGACTTGCTGTAAGTAGGCAGAATGTTTCATACTGTATTCTGCTGTATTTTCCATACTATACTTACCTCAAACACCTCATTTCACTCTTTTATGTCCCTTATTGGTGTGAATATGCTGTGTCTTAGGTGCTATGCATGTGCAGTAGGGAGGTGTTTTTCTGAGTTAGGCTAGGTTAGGGTCCATAACTACCAGTCCAGGAGCCAGGGACTTGTAAGTACCCAGAATGTTGAATATTGTATGAACCTACCTCAAAAACCTTATTTTATGCTCCTTTTGCATTTATTTCAGCCTTTTATGTCCCTCATTGGTGTGATTTGGGTCTTAAATAGGTGCTATGCATGTCCAGAGGGAGTTGTATAGGTGTTTTTCTGAATTAGGGTCCATAAGTACAAGTCCAGAAGGCTGGGGCCCAATATCCGGACAGGACCACTATCCGGACATGCCTGTGGCTCTATTACGCTGGATACTGGAGGGATTACTGTATTGATTAGTTAATAATACTGTAAGTATATTTACAGAATGACAGGGAATAGTCCAGGGTGCGAACTGTCCTGACGGGAAATCGTCCATGTTTTGACGAGGAATTATATGATGGCGAATTGACTTGATGATGAATTGTCTCGAACCTTATCATCGCGTGCTCCACATATGAATAAATGATGTTGATTTTCATTCTCTTCTTGACACATGTCACATACGATATTAGGTTAGGGTCATACTTTTTCTTATACTTTTCCTTCACTTCTAGCATTTTGGTTTGCATCAAAAATATTATCTTTGCTTGTTTTGGTTGAAGTCTGGCCCTGAGAGCACATTACATACGATATTAGGTTATGCTCATACTTTTTCTTATAATTTTCCTTCACTTCTAGCATTTTGGTTTGCATCAAAAATATTATCTTTGCTGGTTTTGGTAGGAGTCTGGCCCTGAGAGCATCGAAATGCGCGACTTTGCATCGAAACGTGAGGTAGGCAGACCACTTCAAAATGCATCGAAATTTGATTCATCGAATTTTAAACTGTTGAAATTCGAGAAACCACTGTAGTTTTACTTTCCATTCCTCTTCCTTCTGTCCACGGGTGACCCTACACTGAGTGACAAGCCAAAGGGTTTCCTGTACACCAGGAAACCATTTACTATACTGGGTGGTAATCTTCTAACCAAATTATGACACCTGGTGGTTTAGTGGGTAATTAAGGTGCTCCAATTGGACTAAGCCAGTGCAGGTTTATATCCAGAGGATGGCTGGAGTTTATTGAACAAAATTACACACAGGGATGAAAGAGGCTGGTCACTCAAATCTTATATGTCAGGACCAACTTGCCCAGCCCAGCGTGCCTATGCCTCTCATAGGGCAACACTGGACTGTATGATGAATGAATGAATTAATATACTTTCAACACATTGGTGGTGGGATGAGGGTGAAGAAGCTGCAGTTAAGGAGAAAAGAAGGCTTTTCCGGGAATGGAAGAAGGGTGGTAACAAGAAGAAATACTTGGCTGCCAAGCGTAGGGTTAAAAGAGAGGTATACAGGGTGAAGTCTGAGTCACAGAGACTTTTACTTGATGACCTAAATCATGGGGAAAGGAAAAATATGATATTTAAGGTGGCAAATCAGATGAAGAGCGATAATCGGAATATTATAGGTGAGCAGTGTGTGAAGAATGATGAAGGAAGGAAAGTGGTGAACAGTGAGGATATTAAAGATGCATGGAGTGAGTATTATAGCCGGTTGTTGAATGAGGAGTTTGACTGGGACAGAGAAGGTTTGGAGCCAGCAGATCCAGTGTTTGGCCCTTGGCCTTTGATTGATGCTGCTACTGTGAGTGAGGCATTAGGCAGGATGAAGGTGGGGAAGGCAGCAGGTGTGTCTGAGTTGACTGCCGAAATGTTGAAGGCCTCAGGAGATATAGGGGTGATGTTAGTCACTGACCTGATAAATATGATTATTTATGAGTGTGTTGTCCCAGATGATTGGCTGAAGAGTGTAACTGTAAATGTGTATAAAGGGAAGGGTGATGCCCTAGAAAGAGGAAATTATAGAGGTATAAAGCTTTTAGATCAGATAATGAAGGTAATGGAGAGAGTTTTAGAAGGTATGATTTGAGAAAGAGTGAATATTGATGAGATGCAGTTTGGGTTTATGCCAGGTAGGGGGACCACTGATGCCATATTCATTGTTCGACAGATTCAGGAAAAATACATTGGTAGGAGAAGGGATCTGTATTTTGTTTTGGTTGATTTGGAAAAGGCCTTTGATAGAGTCCCTAGAGAGGAGGTGAAGTGGGCAATGAGAAAGCTTGGCTTGGAGAAGTGGCTGGTTAGGGTGGTTATGGTTATGTATGTGAGTGCTCTCACCCAGGTAAGAGTGAATGGAGATTTGAGTGATGAGTTTTTCATGAATGTTGGTGTGCATCAGGGGTCAGTTTTGAGTCCCATGTTGTTTATCATGGTACTTGAACCCCTCTTACGTGACTTTAGAAAAGGACTCCCGTGGGAGATGTTGTATGCTGATGATTTGGTGTTGATTGCAGAGAACGAAAGGGAGGCGGAGGAAAGGTTTAGGAAGTGGAGAGATGGTATGGGGCACAAGGGCTTAAGGGTAAATGCAGATAAAACAAAAGTGATAATATCCAGGGTTGGTGGCGGTACTGTCAGACACGAGGGAGAGTGGCCATGTGCAGTTTGCCACAAAGGCTTGGGAAGTCATTCTATCTTGTGCGGTGTTTGTGATAAATGGGTGCACAAGAGAGGTAGTGGTTTCAGAGGTAGACTGCAAGATAATGCTGATTTTAAGTGTACGGCGTCTAGGGGAGAGCAGGTGGAGACTGTCAAGCATGAAAGGATTGAACTTGCTGGTGAATCTCTTGAGTGTGTGGAAGAGTTTTGTTATTTGGGAGACATGTTGTGTGCTGGAGGTGGGGCTGGAGCTAGCTCTGTGGCTAGGGTGAGAAGTGGTTGGAAGAAGTTCAGGGAGATGTTGCCTCTTCTGACATTGAGGGGGCTCTCCCTATGTGCTAAGGGGTCTTTGTATGCAGCATGTGTTAGGAGTGTAATGCTGTATGGTAGTGAGACCTGGGCAGTAAAGGAGGAGGATATTCGCTGACTCAGACGTACAGATATGACAATGATTAAGTGGATGCGTAGTGCGTCCCTGCGTGCAAGGTCCGGGGGGGCTGGGTTTACGATGGAAGAGTTGAGAGGTAGGATGGGACTGGAGTGTATTGGTGTTGTGATGAGGAGAGGTAGATTGAGATGGTCTGGACATGTGGAGAGGACAGGGGATGATAATTGGGTGAGGCATGTGAGAAGTGTTAATATTGGGGGTGGGGTTATGAGGGGTAGACCGAGTAAGACATGGGATAAGGTCATTAAGTGTGACCTCAGGGTTAAGGGACTGAACAGGAGGGCTGCAATGGATCGTGCAGCGTGGAAAGCCGCCATTAGGTGACCAAGGCCGACACATGCAAGCATGTTGGAGCCTTTAAAAATGAAACGAAACGATGAAATGACATTCCCACATCTTTTTCTTTCACAGCCATTAAAACTTTATCATATCTTGCCCTTCTGCCCAGTTCCATCATACCCTCTGATTACATGCCTTCATAATATGGATTTATTTGGATGTAAGCTGTTCCTATTAAACTGGACATCTAGTGCATGGTAATTTGGGTGAAGAAATACACTGTGTTGGTGAAAAATGTGCACTGCAAACATATCATGTACTAATGCTATTAAGGGTGACACATCTCACTTGATTTTTGCCTTGTATTTTTCATGACATTCTTGACATTAGTGATTTAAGCACCCAGCCAGTGCTCTACCTTGCAGTTAAAGTGCCCCTCCCCCCCCTGCCATGACAAATATAAAGGAAAAACTTGAGTCAAAAGCACTGTAAAAATTGTGTTCCATTAGACCTGCCCCAGAAAATTAAAAACACTTAAAGCACACTCTCACTACATGGTGGAGCACTTGCCATATGCTTAAACACAATTATCCCATGATAAATGTATTTAAGAAAAGGTAAGTTGCTGCTCAGAAAGACCAACAGTACATACGTGTACAATATTTTTGTGTACAGATGTTGTGCAGGATATAGTGCACCTTGCTGCCCAGTTTATTGTGTACTAAATGAATGCCCTGTACTGCTGTACAACTATCACAGTGAACAGCCCTCTCCTAATACAGTGCACCTTCAATATAACCAACTACTGAAACTGGTACCAAACCCTTGACGTTAAAGCCAAACACCATGCTGTTCAGTAAATTCCCAGGCGTTCTGGCTTTTACCAAACAAAGACTGTTAAATATACAGCATTGTTTGGCTGTATACTCATACACAATAACATACAGGTAGGTCTAAATGGTTCTTTTTCTCAGTAAATGCTCTCTTTACTAACTGACATGTTTATTCTTACCTTTCTGGGAGTAATTGCACTGCAAATAAAGACTGCAAATAGGCTTTAGATAAATTATATGTTTATTCTAACCTTTCTGGGAGTAATTGCACTGCCATGAAAGACTGCAAGTAGGCCTTGGATAAATCTATGTTCATTTGTCATTCAATATTTATAAAGAAAATGTGGGTAAAGGGAACTCACACTGTACATTACCTGTTATATTAGAGTAAATACTACATATTAGAGAATAGCAAAGAACAGAACAGCTGCATGTACAATAAACATAAAAAAAAAAAAAAAATGCATTCCACCACTGGCACAGCTAGTTATTGATAACCACCACAATCCTGCACTATACTGTACACTGCCTATACATTACTGTACACTTGCTGCTCAGTATTTACAGGGAAAGTGTGGGCAAAAAAAAAATCACTGTACATTAACTATGACATTACAGTAAATACTATACTACATATTAGCAAATACCAATGCAAACAGTACATAACAGCTGCATGTACATTAAACATGTGTTTAATGCACACACAGTGTGTGTGTGTGTGTGTGTGTGTGTGTGTGTAGGGGAGGGACACATGCTGGTGGGTGTTTCCTGTGCGTCCATCCTATTACCAAACAAAATCTGTTAAATGAACATAATGTTCGCCCAACTCAATAGTGGTTGTTTAAACTGAAATTCATTAAAAGAGGGTTCGGTATATCAAGGGTTTACTGTATCTAGAGTTTCACATGATTTTATCATTTCATTTTTTCATTCGTTCATCATCCAATCGTACGCTGCCCCATGAGAAGCATAGGAGCCCGGGGCTAGGCAAGTTCGTTTTGTTTTGAATTTAAAAGCTCCAACATGCTTGCATGAGTCAGACTTGTTCACCTAATGGCGGCTCTCTATGCTGCATGATCCATTGCAGCTTCCCTGTTCAGTCTTTTAACCCTGAGGTCACACTTAATGACCTCTTCCCATGTCTTTCTTGGTCTACCCCTCATAACCCCATCCCCAATATTAACACTTCTCATCTGCCTCACCCAATTAACATCCCCCATCCTCTCCACATGTCCAAACCATCTCAATCTACCTCTCCTCATCACAGCACCAATACATTCCAGTCCCATCCTACCTCTCAACTCTTCCATCGTATACCCAGCCCCCCCAGACCTTGCACGCAGGAACGCACTTCACATCCACCTATTCATTGTCAATT
Organism: Coenobita brevimanus; assembly: GCF_032717465.1. Lineage (NCBI taxonomy): Eukaryota > Metazoa > Arthropoda > Malacostraca > Decapoda > Coenobitidae > Coenobita > Coenobita brevimanus. The sequence goes on from NC_137039.1 coordinate 7,558,587, forward strand.
CTGCCTGTCTGAGCAGGCAAATATCCTCCTCCTTTACTGCCCAGGTGTCACTACCATACAGCATTACACTCCTAACACATGCTGCATACAAAGACCCCTTAGCATGTAGGGAAAGTCATCTCAATGTCAGGAGACGCAACAGCTCTCTGAACTTCTTCCAACCACTCCTCACCCTAGCCACAGAGCTAGCTCCAGCCCCACCTCCAGCACACAACATGTCTCCCAAATAACAAAACTCTTCCACACACTCAAGAGATTCACCAGCAAGTTCAATCCTTTCATGCTGACAGTCTCCACCTGCTCTCCTGACACGCCGTACACATAAAATCAGCATTATCTCCCAGTCTGCCTCTGATACCACTACATCTCGTGCACCCATTTATCACAAACACTGCACAAGATGGAATTACTTCCCACGCCCTTGTGGCAAACTGCACATGGCCACTCTCCCTCGTTTTTGACAGTACCGCCACCAACTCTAGATATAATCACTCTTGTTTTATCTGCATTTACCCTTAAGCCCTTGTGCCCCATACCATCTCTCCACTTCCTAAACCCTTCCTCCGCCTCCCTTTCGTTCTCTGCAATCAACACCAAATCATCAGCATACAACATCTCCCATTGGAGTCCGTTTCTTAAGTCATGTGAGAGGGCTTCAAGTACCATGATAAACAACAAGGGACTCAAAACTGACCCCTGATGCACACCAACATTCACGGAAAACTCATCACTCAAATCTCTATTCACTCTTACCTGGGTGTGAGCACCCACATACATAGCCACAACCACCCTAAACAGCCACTCCTTCAAGCCAAGCTTTCTCATTGCTCACTTCACCACCTCTCTTGGGACTCTGCCAAAGGCCTTTTCCAAATCAACAAAAACAAAATACAGATCTCTTCTCTTACCAATATATTTTTCCTGAATCTGTCGAACAATGAATATGGCATCAGTGGTCCCCTACCTGGCACAAAACCAAACTGCATCTCATCAATATTCACTCTTTCTCTAATCATACCTTCTAAAACTCTCTCCATTACCTTCATTATCTGATCTAAAGGCTTTATACCTCTATAATTTCCTCTTTCCAGGGCATCACCATTCCCTTTATACATATTTACAGTTACACTCATCAGCCAATCACCTGGGACAACACACTCATAAATAATCCTATTTATCAGGTCAGTGACTAACCTCACTCCTAAATCTCCTGAGGCCTTCAACATTTTGGCAGTCAACCCAGACACCTGCTGCCTTCCCCACCCTCATCCTGCCTATTGCCTCACTCACAGTAGCAGCATGAATCAAAGGCCAAGGGCCAAACACTGGATCTGCTGGCTCCAAACTTTCCCTGTCCCAGTCAAACTCCTCATTCAACAACCGGCTATAATACTCTCCATGCATCTTTAATATCCTCACTGTGCACCACTACCCTTCCTTCATCATTCTTCACACACTGCTCACCTATAATATCCCAATTATCGCTCTTCATCTGATTTGCCACCTTAAATATCATATTTTTCCTTTCCCCATGATTTAGGTCATCAAGTAAAAGTCTCTGTGTCTCAACTTCACCCTGTATACCTCTCTTCTAGCCCTATGCTTGGCAGCCAAGTATTCCTCCTGCTACCACCCTTCTTCCATTCCCGGAAAAGCCTTCTTTTCTCCTTAATTGCAGCTTCTACACCCTCATCCCACCACCAAGTTACTTTATGTCTTGGTGGTCCCCTTGTCCAACCACATGTTACATCAGTAACTCAAGACATTGTTCTTGAGGGCTCTGTACTGTTCATTAACGCCTCTGTCTACAGCTCCCTGTTCAGCCACCACTCTCCTCAACTCGCTATAGAAGGCATCCCTTACTACTTGGTTTTTCAGCTTCCATATTTTCCTCCTAGGTACACAAATCCTCTTTTTCATCACTCGTTCTTTAAGCACCATATCACAAATCAAGAGTTTGTGCTGCTGCACACACTCCTCACTTCCTATAACTTAAACATCCCTCACTAACCTCCTATCAGCCCTCCTAACCAGAAAATAATCTATCTGACTGCTATTTCCCCCAGACTTATACGTAATTCCCGATGTCATTAACCGAGGAAAAACTGCCACTCTTCACCAGATTATTTAATTTTCAACATCAAAGTCAGTCAACTAAACCCCGTTCATTTTGTGTGCCCTCTGTGTCACTAAAAGGAAGGGAGAAATTATAACATTATTTTACTCACTGCTACAAGGAAGAGAGGCTGTAATATAGGCTAACAGAATAAAAAATTGGTGGGCTGAGTTACCATCTTGGTTTTGGGACAGTTACTATTCTTTCCTTCCTTAAATATCGATGAGCTTTATTTTACATCCATTTCATGTACTTGTCCATCAAAACAAAAATAAATATATTCTGAGAAACATGTAACGATTCTCCGTTAAGAATTATTAGCTCGACACGGTTGAAGATCGTACGTTACGATCACAAACAATAACAAACTCACGTGTGTCTGCTGCCCCGGTGGACCTGCTGTACAAAGATCATGGAAAACCGTTGCACAGAAAAATGGACAGTGTCTAGACTGAAGTTTTTGCTGAAGTCTAGAGGAATACCCTGTTCAGGGTGCACCACCGGGGTGTTGTGTTGCCTTTTTATACGATATTTTGGAGCCCTCGGCATCGTCGGATTTCGGCCGACGGTCTCATCTCTGCACGTTTTCGGCCTTGAACATTGTACAATTTTTATATGAAAAACTGTGCAGATTTTCTTCAGCATTTTGGAGATGAAGCATTGTTCGTCTAGAAAACTAAATTATATGGGTTCAAACAAAAGGTGCGGCTAGAGATTTGTAAATATGTGATGAATGCTGTCACACCTGGTGTGCTTTCACGGCTTCTATAGTAACGTTTTCCTTCATTTATCGCATTAAAGCATATCTAGGAAATCAGTATAACAACTAAAGAATAATATCATGAAGAGCTTATGTACAGTATATCAATAACTATCAAGGGAGGGATTTTTATAGATATTCGACTTCTGTGGTCTCTGCATGAGTAGCCCGACTTCCATATTGAACTAGCTGGCGATCAGTGGCAACTCTTGAGTTAGTGACGGTGGGAATTAACCTACTCTCTCTTTTCCTAAAATATGTGTTGCACACAATCATGTCCGTTGCCTCCCCAAACTCGAGTATCCTTTCCCCTTCCGCATTCCCTTATACCATATGCACATCCCCCATGCACTCCTTCATAACCTAGTGCTGCTTCACGTACATGACCATTTAAGTACCCTCCCAAAACCACTATCTCATCATCTCACATACCACCTACTACACGAATTAAATCATCCCAAAATCTATCTTTCTTTGCTTCATCCAATCCTGCCTGTGGAGCATATGCTGATATAATTCCAGCTATCTTTCTATCCAATAGAATTTTCACTACCAAGATCCTATCACTTACTCTCATAACATTCATAACATATTCCACCCATTTCTCTGCAACCAACACACCAACACCTCCATATCCGTCTGCCCCCCCTGCTAAAACAACTTATAGCAACAGTCCTTCCCAACAATCTTTCTGGCTGATCCATCCCTGTACCGGACTTCCTGCAAACACGCCACATCCACCCACCTCCTACTGAATGCCTCAATGACTTCCCTCACTCTTCCCCTCAAACTTCCCACATTCCTGACATTTAAGATAAGAGTGATCAGCCTCACTTACCCCTGGGTGGCATTACGTGGGCAATAAACCCCAACCATCCCTTGGATATAAACCTTCACCGGCTCAATCAACTGGAGCACCATAATTATCCACTAAACCACCAGGAGCCATAATTTGGTTATATGGTTACCACCCAGCATAGTAAATGGCATTGTGGTGTACAGGAAACCATTTGGATTGTCACTCAGTGTAGAGTCACCCACAAGCAGAAGGAAGAGGAAAGAATGAAGGAAAGAAAGACAGAAGGAGTGTACAGTTAACTGTAGGCAGCAGGACAACAAAAGAATCTATCTATCTATTGCCTCAATCCCGTAAAGGGTGGCCACAAACAAATTGCCTCCATGTCGCTCTGTCCCCTGCCATTTCACTGCCTTGCTCCCAGCTCACACCCCCCTCTCTCATATACCTCTCCACTCCATCCCTCCATCTCATCCTTGGCCTCCCTTTCTCTCTCCCCCCCCCTCCATCTCACCCACATACACTCTCCTCATCAGTCTCTCACTCTCCATCCTCTCCACATGGCCAAACCACCTAAATGTGTTTCTCCTAATGCTTCCTATCACATCCACATCCACATCACAACACTCCTTCACATCCTCATGTCAGTTTGTCTCTCCATGTGACTCCATATGCTCCTCTCAAATAACTCATTTCCACTGCTCTCACTCTTGACTTCTGTCCCTCCAACAAGGTCCTGGCTTCACTTATCTATGTTAGAGTTGGTATCACAATACTGTCATGTAGTAGTTTTTCACTTCCCTGTTTCTTATCACTGCTTTCAAGGAACCAGCAACCTTTCTTCCCTGTTGCACTCTTTCAAGCACATCACCCTCTAAACTTCCAGCCTTACTCATCACACTACCCAAGTACTTAAATGCACTCACATTTTCCATTTCCTCCTCGTCCAACCTCACTGTACAATCACTGACTTCACTTCTCTGGAAGGCCATAATTTTTCTCTACATTCACCTTTAGATTGTATCGTGCCACAACTAGCACCAAATTTATGTGTCAGTTTAGCTGCTAATTCCACCGGATCCACTAATTTATGTAGCCGTTATATGGAATAGCACAGCTGACTACATATTGTGTGTTCTGCTGTTATAGTATAACTAGACCACCATGTTGGAGATCGACGACACTGTCTGTAGTACACGTCAGCCACTCGCCGTCACTGCCCGACACTTTCCACCAAAGGTCCTCTGCCACTAGAAGGTGGAAGCTTGTCTGTTATATTAAGTGGTAGCATAAGGTGACAGAAATGAGCAGATTAAATCTCTCTTTATTGGGCACAGAATAAATACAACTGCAACCCGAGAGATATGTAAGAGCGATACCACCTCCCTTGATAACTATATGACTTCTTCTGATGCTGTATGCTCACCGTGCCGAGTTGGGCGCGGTGCTGAGGTCAGCTAAAAGTGAGGTGCCAAGCATTTACATATACTCTGGGCTTATGCAAAAAGTAGAGATAAATGACAACTCTACTAGCACATTATACACCTTCATAGAATGGTATTGAGTACATTCTCATATACCAACATAATAAATGGTTCCCCAGGACTTTACACTGACGCACTATTCAGATATCCTTTCACTTCTCCTAACCTTCATTTTATAATTGAAACAGGGTGGCACTTGTGGTCTGCCATCCACCTTCTTCCCTATACACAGCTAACAGCGAAATGATATTTGGTTGTTCATCATTCACACTTCATTATACACTGTTAATTATGACTAAACAGCTTTAAAAATTATGTAAAATGTGTGATACTACAACTTCTTATGGAAAAAGATGTTGACACCAGAACATCGCTCGGCCACACCATTGACGTCCTCGTCGACATTGTTGTCCTAACTACCGTGTAGCCTAACCAGAGTGTAGGGTAGCTAACTATTCAGGAACATCCACTTGCAATCCGCGATTACGGACACGTGGTCTCAGTGGGTTCGTTAATTGGCGCTTTAAATAGTAGCCTAAACCATAAACACAGGACAAGACCACAATAAGTATAAGACCAACGCCAGGACCAAAATAGGAAGGAGAAAGGTATGAAGGAAGATAGGACAGTACATAAGGCTCTAAATCGGTCCTGTTCAGGTGGGAGAGGAAGGTAAGCTCCTTTAATACATGAGACAGCCTATTCACATTCAAGGATGTAACATTGAATGAAGGTAAAAAGGGTCGTAACTGGGATGAGAAGTTCACTGGACAAAGCTAGATGATGCTTGCTAGGCAGAACTGCTATCTCTTTACTGTGTAACTCACAAAAATCAGGTGCAACATAGTACCCCTTTACTGTAAGGAAGTGATTCTGTGAGGCACAAGTCACAGTTATGTCCTCTGTCTCAGGAAAGTAAAAGTACTGTTTCGCATGAATATGAGCATGGAAAACTGACTTCAATTGAATGGGTTGGAAGGTGCAGTGTTGCAGAGCAGAGGAAGTATTTGTGTCCAACAAGGCCCTCTTACACTCCTCTAACTTTAATGGTACGAAGACAAAATGGAAAGCAGGACATACATGGAGATCAAGAAATGAGGCCTTACACTTCTCAAATTCATCCACAGTCGTTTCTGCTACATATTTCTTATCATCTGAGACAACCAGCACCTCTGGACCCTCTTCAGTAACAACAAGTGTATTATTAGCAGTAGCAAAAGGGAAGGGAATGAACCCCCATGCCTGGTACGTTACAGCATTCCTCATAGGTACCAATATCAGGATGCCTTCATGGGTCAACTGGGCCTCTAACAATGGGTAATAATATTCCAGTTGACTCAGATCAAAGAGTGGCATAAGTCCATGCTTCCACATAGCTATATCAAGTGCATTTGTTAGTATATTAGTAGGAAACAATAAAGCATTAACCCTGTTCAAACTTGCATCGATTAAGCCGTCCACCATATTGGCTGCATGCTTCTCCAAAGCATTGGTTGACTCGTCGAGAGCATGTAAGTACTCAGCGAATAACACCAAGTTAGCTAGGGTTGGTAGGTTAATTTGGATGTTGTTC
>NC_137039.1:7580415-7648327 GCF_032717465.1 Coenobita brevimanus
AGCCAGAACGTCCCAGCACTAGAACTTCACTCTCCCTACATTGTTCCACTTAAAATACAGACAAGGTACGTGAAATCCATCCTAGACAATTTACCTACCAACAAAGCTCCATGCCCAGATGGAATTTCACCAATTGTTTTGAAAAAGTGCTCCCCACAACTTGCCTCTGTTCTTGCAAAATTATACAGACTATGCACACGTACTTCTTCATTCCCTAATTCATGGAAAGAAGCCAATATCCACCCAATTCCAAGGAAAGGAAGTTCCTCTGACCCCTCTGATTACAGACCAATAGTTGTCACATCTTCTCTTGGTAACGTTTTTGAAACTGTAATTAATAAGCACATAGTTAAACATCTTGAATCCAACATCTTAATTAGTGATAGACAATATGGTTCTCACCAAGAAAGATCCACCATTGACATACTCAATCACGTTCAAATTTCGCTTTCACCCACATCAGTCTCGATGACACCTCCTTCCATTGAATCACACATTGCTGTACTTCCGGACTCACTAACAAGGCCACACCTTCTCTTGCCCTTCCTCTATCATCACCTGACAATCTTCCATTCACATTTCCAAACATAGATTCCCCCTTCCCTTTCATCTTCGTTTCACTCAAAGCTAACACATCCAACTTTCTTCTCACAAACATTCTCCCAATCTCCTCCCTTTTAGCCTCAATCGTACTACATCCACACACATTCATAGACCCAATCTTCAGGGCAGGGTACGGGGATAACTCCATCCCTCATCCCTTTCTCTGGCCTGTCTCTTTTTAGGAACTAAAAAACAGTGGAGGGGGTCCCTAGTCCCCTCACCCCGCCCCTTTTAGTCGCCTTTTACGACACGCAGGGAGTACGGTGGCAGTATTCTTCCTAACACAACCTGGCCGCAGAGTAGTAGTACCACCCCATAGTGTGTAATTCCCACAAATATATGCAAATGATTTGCGCTAGCACTTTGCGACATTGTGCATGCTCATGATTAGATTGCGCACTTGCACAAATTACAAATAATAGAAAATAATAATAAATAAAAGTAAGATTGCTATTTTATTTAAATCTCAATACTTTACTGTAATTCCCACAAAAATATGCAAATGGTTTGCGCCTGCACTTTGCGACATTGTGCAAGTTAAATATTTGTCAGATTGCGCACTTGCGCTTGCGCAAGGTAGTGAACTGTGGATTGTGCATTGCGCTTGCGCAAGGTCCTTCTTCGTTTGCGCTGCCCACCACTGCTAATGATATTGCTACTACTACTACTGCTGATGGTACAACTTCTATCAGTACTACTGCTATTACTACTACTATTACTGCTAAGTATTATTATTATTATTATTATTACTTAGGCCACTTACTAGGCTACTACTACAACTACTACTTCTACCAAAACTACTAGATACTGCTTCTTTTACAAGTACTATTACTTCTACTACTACTGCTACTACATTTTTTGTAAATATACCAATATTGCATTATTATTATTATTATTATTATTATTAATATTATTATTATTATTGTTATTATTATTATCACCTACTGACTGACTTACTATTACTATCACTGCTATTGCAGCAACAACAACAACAACTACTACTACTACTACTATAGTAATTTACTTTTTGGAATAAAACTTAATTCTGAAAAGAAGAAGATCAGAGGAAGCAGAAAGTCAGTTGATGTTATAGATGGCTGCAGTGATAAATCAGTAATTGCAAATATATTTTTGAGAAAATTTTTTATCAAACCAATCTTCAGTGGATGAAATGAGTAAGAAAAACTTTATTACAGATCTAGAAAATCAGTGGCCTGGAAGAAAATATGTTGCACTTAAGAACTTCAGCACAATCGCTAAAAAAAAGTAATTTCTAAACTAAATAAAGGTGTTGGCCATGATGGTATACACTCAATATTTTTAAAACATGCTTCAGAAATTTTTTTATGCACCCTAGCAGGTTTTTACAATGTTTGTTTTACCCACTGCTATCTCCCTAGTGCTTTACTGAAGGGCACTATCAGTCCCATTCCTAAGGACAAGAAGAATGCCGCTGAATCCATGAATTACAGACCTGTAATGCAGTCCTCATGTCTCTTGAAAATTTTTGAGTTTCTGATTTTCGATATTTTAATGAAAAAGGTAAATTTGAATTTTAAGCATTTTGGCTTAACAAGAGGATCATCAACCACTGATGCATGCTGTGGTAGGTGGTCCGACTCACTTGGTGTAGTGCTGCCTACTTCTTCCTTAGCCTTTATCATTCTTTTTCTGTGCCTGCCCTCCTCTCTTCCTATTTCATCCATCTTTCCTGTTACTTCTTATTGCTTTTCTCTCCTTTTCAGGTAGCTTTACATTGAGTGACAAGCGAAATAGTTTCCTGTAAGCCAAAAAACCATTTACAACACTGGGTGGTAACCATATAACCAAACCATACGTGGTCCCTACGTGTCAACAAGTGGGTTGGTGGAGGGTTAGTGCCCCTCCCCGTAAAACAACTAACTCAAAGTCAAATAGTCACCCCTTACGGGATTATGGCGTCTGGCAATAGATAGATAGATCAATAGTAATGGCATCATACACTTCTAAGAGCTCCCCTTTAGCTCTTTTTGTAGATCTATGCAAAGCTTTTGATAAAACTGACCATATGATGCTTGGAAATAAACTACTTAACTCTATTGTTTCAACACATATAACCTTAATTATAACGCATTATATAAGAAATCAGATGGCAAATATTACCTGGCAGGGCAGCAGCAGTAAGTATTGCTGTATAGATCATAGTGTAAGACAAGGAGGGATTCTTTCATCATTTTTATTTAAAGTTTACATCAATGATATTATCAATAATATCTCAATATGCAATAACGGATGTACTCTTGACATATTTAAGCTTAATATATTGGCATACGCAGATGATTTAGTTCTTCTTGCTGGGTCAGTGGCAGATATGGAGACTTTGTATGCCACTCTATGTTCCTGTATAGAAGTCCATAAATTAGTTATTAATAATGAAAAAACTAAGTGTATTTGCTTTAAACAAAAGTCGGTTTTTATAAGTGATAGTTTATACTTGAACAGTGACCATATTGAAGCAGTAAAGTGCTCTAAATATTTGGGACATTATGTTTTACATAATTTTAGTGATTTTAATTATATAGAGTTTAGGCTCAATAACTTTTATGCCTCTTTTAACAGTATTTTTAGGGATTTTAGTCTGGTAGATACTGATACCTTTTCATTCTTATTTAATTCATATTGTCTATCTATCTATAGCCCGACGCCCTAATCCCTCAAAGGGTGGCCACAGTCAAAACGCCTCCAAGTCGCTGTCACCCACCATTTGACTACCCTCCCCCCAACTCACTCCCACCTCCCTCATATACCTCTCAACTCCATTCCTCCACCTTATCCTCGGTCTTTCCCTCCCTCCACCTCACTTACATACACCCTTTAAGTCAGTCAGACATTCTCCATTCTCTCCACATGTCCAAACCACCTCAGTGTATTTCTCTTAATCTCAACCACATCCACATCCACCCCACAGCATTCCTCCACTTCTTCATTCGTCAACCTGTCCCTCCACGTCACTCCACATGCTCCTCTCAAGTAACTCATTTCCACGTACTGCTCTCAGTCTTGACTTGTTCCCTTCTTGCAAGGTCCATGCATCGCTTCCATACGTCAGGGTAGGGATCACAATACTATCATGCAATGACATCTTAACTTCCATACTCATCTCCCTATTTCTCATCACTGCTTTCAGTGAACCAACAACCTTCCTTCCCTGCTGTACCCTTTCAAGCACACATCCCCACGAGTTCCATCCTTACTCATCACACTACCCAAGTACTTGAATGCACTCACATTCTTCATATCCTCGCCACCCAACTTCACTGTGCGTTCTGTGACTTCATTCCTCTCAAACACCATAACTTTACTCCTATTTACACTAACATTCAGATTTTCTACACACTGTCCCAAATTCATTCACCAAACCTTGCAACTCTCATTCATCTTCACTCAGCAATACTGTATCATCAGCAAACAGCAACACCGGACTCATCCACATATCACCCTCATACATTAAAGCCACCCCCACATCCACTTCCGTACCTTGTACCTCCTTTACAACCCCATCCATGAAAATATTAAACAGCCATGGAGACATCACACAACCCTGTTTCAGTCCCACATTGAGATCAAAGAACTCACTCGGCTCACCATCCACTTGCACTGTAGCCCCAGCTCCTTCGTACTCTTCACAGCAGTCAACAATTTCCTTTCCATTCCACATATTCTTAATACCTTCCACATACCTTGCCTATCTATTCTGTCATATGCTTTCTCCAAGTCCATGAAGGGAGCATACACTTTCTTCTCCTTCTCTAGATACTTCTCTACTAAACATCTTAGAACAAATACCGGTATCTGATCTACACACCCTTTTCCCTTCCTAAATCCCCCTTGTTCTTCTCCAACTAGCTCCTCTGTTATATACCTAACCCTATCAATAAGTATTCTACCATATATTTTTCCAGTCACACTAAGAAGACAAATACCCCTATGGTTACCACATACTTCTCTCTCCCTTTTTCCTTTGTATAAAGGAACAATCATACCTGATTTCCAGTCCTCCGGAACCCTTCCCTCTTCCCAAGCCAATCTACATAACTTCCATATCCGCTCCACTACAATCTTACCCCCATATCTCAGCTTTTCACCACACACTACTTCAATTCTTGGGGCCTTTCCCATCTTGATCTTCTTCATTGCTTCCACTGCTTCCTTCCTACTGATCTCTTCCTCCCTCCTGTAATCTCTTCTTCTCCCAGCCATTCCCCAACCACTTATACTCGCACTGCTTTCACTCTGTACATTCAACAAATCCTCAAAGTGCTCCTTCGATCTCCTCAATTTCTCTCTCTTCTCCACCAACACTCTATTATTCCTATCTTTCACTCCCCTACTATTTCCCCTTTCACACTGCCTTACTTTCTTTACCTCCTTCCAAAAAAAATTCTTACTCTCCCTTCATTTCACACTCAGACTCCTCCCAAACTCTTCATCCACTTTCTCCTTACTCTTCTTCACCAATCTCTTCACCTCCCTTCCCCTACTCACATATATCTCTCTCTTATTTTCTCCCCTACCTCTATTTGCTAGCCATTCACTATATGCCTTCTTCTTTTGTTCCACAGCTCGTTTCACTTCATCATTCCACTATGCTGTCCCTTGCACACTCCTGCATCTCCTCCTCACTCCACAAACCACCTCACGCACTGCCCCTATCTCTTCCGTGAATATCTTACATACGTCTTCCACCCCTTCCATCTGCTCTAACTCATACCTTCCCAATCTTTCTTCCACTATGCTCTTATACTGTGCCATTTTCTCACTAGTTTGCAACTTCTCCACTCTTCTCACAGGAGAAGTTTCCTCCTGTCTTCTCCTTCGTCTCTTCAACCATTTTCTTTGCAGCCTTACCTTGGCCATCACTAAGGGATGGTCTGAGATTCCATTCCCCCACTCTGTCCACACTCTTCCATCCAACACTTGTCTTCTCATTCGCTTATCCACACATGTAGTCCATCACTGCCTTTCGTTCAACACGTTCACTATCCATCCTCCTCATAACTCTCCATGTACACCTGTGGATCATCTTAAGCCGAAAGCGGGTGTTAGCTATTGCCAACCCCTTCCCAGCACAGACGTCCACCAAAGCACTACCAGTCCCATCTACTTCAGTTGGCACACCCCACTGACCAACCACTCCATCCACTTGTACATTCCCAACTTTCCCATTCATGTCTCCAATCAAAATAACTCTCTTGCTTCTCTCAGACTTGTCCATTTGTTCATATTGTGCTCTACAGTATGGTCTTTCCGTATGGAATGCAAAAAGTTTTACAACAAATATTTTTAAATGTTTTGAAGTGGCAGAAAATAAAGCTGTGAAAAAAAAAAAAAAAAATGTGGCGTTCCTATTCATGCTAGCAGCCATATAACAAGTAATAACTGCGCGAACCCTGGTTCACCCGTGTACGAAACGCACACTCTAACACTGTACCACAGAGGCTCCATATATATATATATATATATATATATATATATATATATATATATATATATATATTACTGAGCGGGGTCCTCTTTCCGGCCTGGAAGTAATGCACTAACAAAGGAACAGGACATAAAAACTAGGCAGTCCACCTTTAACACATCTATTACCTTTATTCTAACACCGTGACAATATTACATAGAATGATATTCTGGACAGAGGATACAGATATACAAAGTTACGTTAGTACAACACGGGATATTCACACACACTATAATTATACTTTACAATGGGTTAAGGGTCCATAAGTGAATGAGACTAACTTTCATTAAAGTCCAAAAGGTCTTAGTGTACTGGTGCAATCGAGATGTCTGGGCTTGATGAGCCAGGGGAGGATTACTACTATAAAAGAACAAGGGGAGCAGATCACTATAATTTACTGTCTGGGCTCGGCGCGGCAACTATCGCCCGCGCGTGCACTGGTAAGGGGGGAATTCCTCTAGTCTGGGCTGGGGAATAACACTAGTTTCATGGGCCCAGAACTTATAGTCTTTTTCAAGGGAAAGTAATCACGGACACTTATAGGTGGAATCCCTCTTGTTCACTTTGTCACTGTATCACTATCTCTGTCTCACTGCAGGAGGGGAAAGTCACTAATCTTGCCCGATTTTCTGGGGCGATATCACTCTGTCACTATAAGGGGACCTCCGGGGGCTCTACCCGTGGCGGGAATCACCGTACCCGCTGGGGGGAGACTCGACCCGGGTCCGATCCACTGAGGCATTGCAGGGAGACCCTCTTGCCTGGGGTCTCGACCTGTTGTAGGCCCTCACTCTGGTCACGGTACAGGGAGGCCTGTCTATGTTGGCCCTAGGGACTGGGGCCAAACAGGTGAAGCAGTCGTGTCTGGCATTGGAGGGTCTGCGGCGGGGGGAGGTCAGCATTGGTAGGCTGCTGGGCTCGCCTGGGGGTCCGAGGGCTGTGGAGGTCTGCCAGGGGACGCGCCGTCAGGTGTGGGCTGCGGCCTCGTCTCCTGCTGGTACCTGGGGAAGACAAGAATTTCCCGGGGGTGGGAGGTAGGTCCCGACTGGGACCGGGCCTCTGCTCAGGTGACACTTTCGGGGCAACTCTCCCGGGTGGTGTCCAGCTACTCCTGCAGGAGTTGGCTGACTTTAGAGGACACACGGAGGCCGTGATCTCTCTTGTACTCAGGGAGGGTAGCACAGAGGCGACTCTCTTGTCTTCAACACAGCCGTGGCACCAGGTCGATTGGTCCTGGGACCCACTTGTGTCTTTATACAAGGGGTTCTTACCCTTGGGGTGGCTAGGGGTGTTGGCCCCGTATAGTCCACTATTGGGCCTCCTGCCCTGTTTGTGATAGAGGGTGCTTCTCCCTCGTTAAAGGACCTCCTGTCCTGGTCGTGGCAGAGGGTATTTCTCCCTCGTGGCTCACGGTGGCAGAGGGTACTGGCCCCTCGTGGCTCACCAGGGTAGCGGCAGAGGATGGTACTTCCTCGTGGCTAGCTGTGGCAGCAGGTGTAAACACCTCGTGGCTCACCTAGGGACCTCCTGCCCTGTTGGGGTGAAGCTGTGGTCGTCACCACAAAACTACTAGGGACTGATGTTATATCAGTCCCACCCCACTGCTGTCGATAGTCAACTCGCCGTGTAAGTTGTTGCGGATCTAGGCTCACCTGGTGTTGAGGCAGTTGCGGGAAGAAGGGGCACAGGTCAGTGGTGGTTGGATGACCCTCTTGTCCCGGGTCACTAACCTGACCGTTATCTCCTCCTCGGGTGGTGGGGTGGTGGTGGCCCGGTGGTGGTGTGGGGGGTGGCGGGGCAGAAGGTCTGGTCGCGGGCATTTTAATATATATATATATATATATATATATATATATATATATATATATATATAAAAATATATATATATATACAGTAATCTCTCAAATAATGCGAGGGTTAGGTTCCTGGAGAGGTTGCGTTAGTTAAAAATGCGTTATTTAAAAATAATTTTCCCATAAGAAACAATGGCAATATTGGGGGTTACGTTCCTGGACTCTGGGAAAGTCTACCAATTTGAGGAGTTATGCTACTCTAACCTTAAAAGCAACAATATTAATCTGAAAGAAAATCCACGTAAAAACCTAAAAACAGTATATCTGGGGAGAAATAAACAACATTTGGGCCCTAGTTGGGCCGAAGCTTTGTTTACTTCTCCCCAAATACAGTTTTCGTTTCTTATGTGGATTTTCTTTCAATTCTGCTTCATTCATGGCATTGTGAAAGTTCTTCAACATTATTAATGCATTAGTAGGTCATAAAAACACTACAGTAAAAGCAACATTTTCATTACAGTAAGTAGGTCACGAACAATAACAACACACAGCATCACTTCATCTATGCATCACTCGTCGTCTGCTGCTGTCCCTCCTCACCCCGCTCCCCCACCTCCCGCTGCTTCGCACCCTAAATTTGTTGTCCCTCCTCACTTTGCTTCCTTCCTATTCCTCTTCCCCTGACTCCCGTGCTACTGGTGATGAAGATAACTCCCTTAAGTTTTCTGTCTTCTTCATAAAGAACTGCTCTATCTTGGTCTGAGTGGTTTTCTTCTTTCTGTTCCGCAGCATCAAGTTGTAACATTTTAGATCTGCCATCACTTTCCTGGTCAAATTTTGTCCGAAAATGAGCCAAATTGCTCAGAATGGAACCAAACTTCATTTTCGAATATTATAGTTCGAATAAAACAAGTTTAAGCAACAGACAAATAAAAAATTGTATATATGGATAAACTGTCACACACAGTCTACTAGCTCGGGGGCCGGATGCACTAACGCAGTTACGGTCCCGTAACTCGCTACGGGCGGGGGAAAAGGGAGCGGCGTCGGATGTTGGCATGCACTAAACACTTTCGGAGACCTTAAGGGAGCTGGAGTTACGATCGCCGCTAAGGTTGGGCCCGACCAACTTTAACGTCTCCCGTATCTTTCAGACACCCGAAAATAAACTGAATTAAGCATTCTCTCGTGTAAACGAATTATTTCACTGAACTGGGTAGTTAATAGAGGTGCTGTACAACAATATACAGTGCCCTGAATTGTAC
Organism: Coenobita brevimanus; assembly: GCF_032717465.1. Classification (NCBI taxonomy): domain Eukaryota; kingdom Metazoa; phylum Arthropoda; class Malacostraca; order Decapoda; family Coenobitidae; genus Coenobita; species Coenobita brevimanus. The sequence goes on from NC_137039.1 coordinate 7,589,580, forward strand.
ATTAGTGTAAATTGGTGGTTTCAGTATTAGTGTTCATTAGTGTTCTACTGTATTACATGCTCATCAGTGTTGTGTAGTACTATAAATTAGTGTTTTACAGTATTAACGTATGCTTTAGGTTGGTAGAAAATTATAGTGTGCTTTAATGTAGTCTATAGTAGTGTACAGCAATGTTAGTGTGAAATAGTGTAAGGTGTAGTGCTGTAGAGTAGTATAATATGTTCTGTTGTGCAGTAGAGTACACCGTCAGGACAAGAACCTCTAGGAGATTAGCCTAATAGGTCAAGCCCCTAGAAAAAAAAATCCCTTTTCTAATATAGTTTCAAGATAGGTTAATTTAAAATCAAGGTTAGGTTATTTTTGATTAGGTTAATTTTTGTTAGAATTAGGTTTGTTTATAGGACTACATAATAGATAGATAGATAAATAGATAGATAGAGAGACAGATAGAAGCAGGAAGTCAAATGATGAGAAGGTGTTGTGTCTGCGAGAATCGAGCAGCGCTAAACATGCTTACACGGAGGAAAGCTGACGACAGCGGCCAGTAAGGAGATGATGCAGTTAGCTGTCAGCAGTCCTCTCGTGAGAAAGATCTGGTAACCATGAGGAACATACGTGACACACCCCTGCTACACCAGATTTTAGGAAAGAGAGTTTAGAAGGAGACAAGCGACCCTAGAGAGAGGTCGAGACGGAGATTAGCTTTGACAGAGAGAGAGAGAGAGATAGCGAGACAGGGAGGTAGCTACCCGGGACTTATACTCTTTCCATGTGAGAAACCTGTTTAATATTTCTAAGACAAATAAAAATAGTCCCATACTATTCTTTACCTCTCCCGTCACTACATGACATCTGGTGGGGAAACTACTACAAGATATAAAAGCCGCTCGACCACAAGTCTAAAATATACTTCTCTACAAGTAACTACAAAGTCTTTATGACATTTGGTAGCAGCGAACGTATACGAACCTCGTCTACGAATCAACATTAAATTCCTACAAAATATCAAGATTGAAAACAACCAACAATATCAGCTCCTGACAGTATTCTCTCCATCCTGCCCCCTCCGTCTCCCAGATCATTACGCTGATGCAGAGGTCAAGAGATCACTCGACGCCTTGCAAGTAGCTTAACGACAAACCAGCAAATCTGCGGACATCGTCTCCGAATTAAAAGCAAATTTCTACAAAAGCAACCGAGACTACAAGATTAGCTTCAGTTCTACATTGAATCCTACAAAATACAGCCTACAGTGCAAATAGTCTACAAAGTCTACAGCCATCTACAATCAACTACAATTAACAACTCTACGTCGTCTGTATAATCTTCTACACGCACCTACAAGTAGCGGCAGTCTTCATCCCACAACGAGTAAATCACTAGAGAAAAGGACCGAGAAAACTTCCACATAGAATAAAGGGAACAAACAAACGAAGAGTGAGACACGACTCACAACTCATCTTCACTCAAGTTACTCATCGCTACTCATTCACTCACCACAGCTACCAGTGTGGGAAGCCGACGTCACCATGTGCTGAGATGACATCACAACGCGAGTCTGCCATGCCAAGCAACGTGTGACTTACACCAGGCACTTCTCACCCACTACTCATTACTCATTATTCACATAGCTCCTACTCATATTCACTTATTTTCACAGTTAAGTTGGAAATTCGACGTTCTATGCTGAGGTTTGCCTGGAACAGCCGTTAACCACTACAAATACCAGGCCATGGAGTTTCCTGAGTAATATCGTCCATCAACACACCACTAGAATTATCAAGAGATCTTCAATCAAACCTGTATTTTCTTCCGAGATCGACTTTTGTATCGACACACCTCTACGATCTGTATCAAGTGGGTAAAATTATACTTGCTCATTTCTTCTCAGTGCTAAAATTAGCTATATTCAACTTATTTACTCATCTAGTTTGCTAGGACATAAATAAACAAGAGGCGTATTTCATAACATCATATCTTAATGACAGGAATATTTTCGCCACCACCCACGTTAATACCAGATGACACACAAATTGCCACAACATCAGACTCACAATTAAGAGACAGCCCACCCATTGTACAACCCACACCACACGTTATAGATAAGGAAACAAATACGGGAGTTTCGGATGATGAGTGGGAAACCCCTTCAGACATAGAGAGTATCGACTTTGCAGCTGCCTTGAATACGTATGCCAATATACTTAACAGGGTTCACCGGTCCGGTCATACATATTCTACCATTCCCTCACATAACGATAAACTCGTACAAGTTGAATTAACAGGGCAATCATTAAATATGAATCAAGAACCAAATTCTGCTGATCTAAAAACCACACCTCACGTTTTTGTGTATCACGAGGATAAGACTGCCCCAAAATTCTCTGGCACAGACAAGGATCGCATTGATGTCATTTCATTAATCAGTCAGTGCGAACAAATGTTCATCAAGCGCCACATACTAGATGAACAAGAGAAAATTGCTATTTTTTCATCTTGCATAAGCCAGGAAAGATGTCCAGCAAGCAATTTATTGCGCTCCGATAAGCTACATTGTGCTAGGACATATGATGAATTTAAAACTGAATTTCTGAAAAAATTTTCTGGAGGTATGAACTTCTTGCCAGGTATAATTCCAGAATTACATAAAATTGTAGATCTTGTAAGGGAGCACACTACAAACCATGTGCTCAGTGAAATAACTGCTGATGTCTCCACAATCAAGAGAACCCTATTAGCTACTCTGGAGAATTCTAAGTGGATAACAGATGATGGAAAGATGTCCCCAGACCTCGTCGTGGACATCATTGGTTATGTAGCTGCCTTGTGTAAATTACATGATAGAACCCTTAAGATCGCCAAAACAATCGCGTACACCCCTGGGATGTGCTTACTAGACTTAATGAACGAGGTAGAGATGCAGTGCAGTAAAGCAGGTGTGGTCGACACACATGCACATTCTGGTAGAATCAGGGTACCTGAGACAGTATCAGCTGTGAAAACATCAACACCGACCCCAAACAGAGAACAAAATCGATCGCGACCAGAAATGAGGCAGCCCAAACAAACAAAGACGCCTAGACCTCGTTCCCACACGCCTTCCTACAGGCAGTTTCATAAGTTTTCGCGCAGCCCGAGCAGGTCTCGCGCCATAAACAACACTTCTTATGGGAAATCACCTCGTAGGTCACAGTCAAGGGATAGGTCCATTCTGTGTCATTATTGTGCAAAACCAGGACATACAAGGTATGAATGCTTTATCAAGGCAAAAGAGGATAATCAAAAGACACAAGGATTTGGTCCTTACTGTTGGCATCATAGATACCAAGGGCACTGGACCAGTAACTGCAAAACAGTAGAAAAAATTGTGTCTATGTTCAAATCGGGGGAAGACCAAGTCATGACAAAAAACGAACAAACGTAAGGAAGAACAAGGTTAAACTTCACATAGGAGGCATGTTGGGAAATGAGTGTATCTTGATACCAGCTGTATGTGAGGATCAAAACGTTTCCTTATTTTTAGAAACAGGCTCTCCAGTGAACTTAATAACACATGAAGAACTAAACAGAATTCTTAAAAATAAAAAGAAAGTAACTTTTCTGGATGAAGCTGATTTAGAATTATACACAGTAGATGGTCAAGAGATTACAGTAACAGGTATGATAAGATTAAATCTCAGTTTCACAGAAACTACAAGACCATTCTCTGCATTGTTCTATATTGTTGAAAACTTAGCAATTAAAGCTCATATGTTACTGGGCTTAAGATCTGTTATGCTGAGTGTTTTTAGGCCGACTCCTCGTACTAAAGACACTAGCTACTGAACGGGGTCCTTTTTCCGGACCGGAAGTAATGCACTAACAAGGGAACAGGACATAAAAACTAGGCAGTCCACCTTTAACACATCTATTACCTTAATTACAACACCTTAACAATATCACATAGGATGGTATTATAAACAGAGGATACAGACATACAGAGTTACGTTAATGTAATATGGGATATTCACACACTCCTTAATTATGCTTTATAATAGGTTAAGAGTCCGTAAGTGGATGGGATTCACTTGTATCAAAGTCCAAAAGGTCTTAGCGTGTCGGGGCAATGGAGATGTCTGGGCTTGATGAGCCGAGGAGGGATTATTACTATAAGTTAGCAAGGGAGGTAGAGCACTAGAGTTCACTGTTTAGGCTCGGCGCGGCAACTCTCGCCCGTGCGTACACTGACAATGGGGGGGGGGGACTACTCTAGATTGGACTTTGGGATAGCACTGTTCGGATGAACCCAGAACTTATAGTCTGTTAGGGGAAGGTATTTATGGACACTTTTTGGTGTATTCCCGCTGGTTCACTCTGTCACTGGATCAGTACAGGGAAGGGGAAGTCACTATTCTTGCCCGAGTTTCTGGGGCGATATCACTTTGTCACTGTGAGGTGTAGGTCCCCACTCTGGTCACGGTGCAGGGAGACCCTCTTGCCTGGGGTCTCGACCTGTTGTAGGTCCTCCTCTGGTCACGGTGCAGGGAGACCCTCTTGCCTGGGGTCTCGACCTGTTGTAGGCCCTCCTCTGGTCACTGTGAAGGGAGGCCTGTCTGTGTTGGCCCTAGGGACTGGGGCCAAACAGGTGTAGCAGACGGGCCTGACGTCATAGGGTCTGCGGCAGGGGGAGGTCGGCGTTGACGGGTTGCCGGGCTCGCCTAGGGGTCCGAGGACTGCAGAAGTCTACCGGGGAACGCGCCGTCAGGTGTGGGCTGCGGCCTCGTCTCCCGCTGGTACCTGGGGAAGACAAGAATTTCCCGGGGGTAGGAGGTAGGTCCCGACTGGGACCAGGCCTCTGTTCAGGTGACACTTTAGGGGTAACTCCCCCGGATGGTGTCCGGCTACTCCTGCAGGAGTTAGCTGGCTCTAGAGGACACACGGAGGCCGTGGTCTGTCTTACACTTATGGAGGGTAGCACAGAGGCGACTCTCTCTCTTGTCTTTATAATTGCCGTGGCACCAGGTTGATCGGTACTGGGACCCACTTGTGGCAGTGTGTGAGGGTCTCTTACCCTTAGAGTGGCTAGGGGCGTGAGCCCCGTACAATCCACTACTGGGCCTCCTGCCCTATTTGTTATAGAGGGCTCTCTTCCCTCGTCAAAGGACCTCCTGTCCTGATAGTGGCAGAGGGTATTACGCCCTCGTGGCTCACTGTGGCAGAGGAGACAAGCCCCTCGTGGCTCACGTGGGTTACTGCGGCAGAGGAAGGGACTTCCTCGTGGCTCGCGGTGGCAGTAGGTGGAAACACCCCGTGGCTCACCTAGGGACCTCCTGTCCCGTTGGGGTGAAGTTGTGGTCGTCACCACAAGACTACGAGGGACTGACGTATCAGTCCCACCCCACTGCTGTCGAGGGTTAACCCGCCGTATAACTTGTTGCGGGTCTGGGCTCACCTGGTGTTGAGGTAGTTGCGGGGAGAAGGGGCCCAGGTCAGAGGTGGTCGGATGACCCTTTTGTCCCGGGTCACTAATCTGACCGTTATCTCCTCCTCAGGTGGTGGGGTGGTGGTGGCCCGGTGGTGGTGTGGGGGGTGGCGGGGCGGAAGGTCCGGTCGCGGGCATTTTACCACCGTCGTTCGTGAAAAAGTCACGACCCCGTGACTGCAGGTGGTAGGTGATGGTGTTTGGTGTCATGTTGACTGGGGTGAGGTGATGCAGGAGGTTGGTCCAGTGGTTGGTCATTCTGGTTGTTTCGTGGGCTGGGTTGATGAACAGCCTGATGGAGGATGGGTGGTTCGTGCGGCGTAGACGGCGAAGAAGCTGGTGCGTCTGTCGGATTCTGATGGGCGGCTGGCCGTGAGATAGCCACTGGACGCGGGTGATTTTCATGCTGGTGGTTGCTGCTTGGTGGGGCGGCTGTAGCTGAATGCTGGCTAGGGTCGGCGGGTTGGTGCTTATATGGGGGATGGGTCAGTGGTTAGGGGATTTGACTTTGGGGAATTGGGACTTGGGGTTTTTCCATCGTGCTTGGTGGAGAGGGAGAGTGATGGGGGAGGTGTTTGGGGTCGGGGGTCTTTGTGGTGGGGTATGGTTGGTTGGCTGGTTCCCGGGGGGTGGTGTTGGTGTATATCTGGGTGGTGGGCGTGAAAGGCGGCCTGATCTAGTAGTGGTGGTGGTAAGGGTGGGTGTGGGTGGTGAGGGTGGCTGAGCACGTGGTGTTGGTGAGGGTGTACGGGTGGTGGGAGGTGAGGGGGGTGGCCTGGTTGTGTGGCGGGTATAGTGAGCATGGTCGCTGGGTAGGGCGGGTGCGTTTGCTTGGGTGGTTCTGGGCGTGGTGCGGGCGCAGGTGGGCGAAGGTGGAGGAGTATGGTTTGAGGAGGCAGTGGTTTGGGTTGATGGAGAGGTAGGGGATGGAGGAGGTGTGGTGTGAGGGGTGGTGCGTGAATGGGCGGGGGAGTGTGGTGTGGGCGTTGTTGAGCATGTGGTGGTGGTGGGTGGTGGTGGTGGTGTAGGCGGCGGCTGAGGTGAGTCAGGATCTGGGGTGGTGGGGGGTGGTGTGATTGTAGGTGAGGTGCTGGGTGGGGGTGGTGGTGAGGGCGGCGGTTGAGTCGGGTCAAGGTCTGGGGTGGTGGGGGGTAGTGAGGTGGTAGGTGAGGTACTGGGTGGGGGTGAGAAGTAGTAGGCGTGGTAATTTCCGGAAGTGTCGTCATGGCCAGGTGGTCGGGTAGGGGTGCTGGGCGTGTGGTTATTGTTGGGTGTGTAGAAGGGTCGCACGTGGCGGTTGCGATACGTGCGCTGCTGGCCGTGTTGATTGATGATGACTTGATACGGGTTGGGGACTTGAGTTATGGTGAAGGGTCCGATGAATCGTGGTGCCATTTTGTTAGGAGTAGGTAGTTGGGCGACGACGACGGATTGTCCTGTTTTGTAGGGGTTGGTGTGGATGGTATCGGGTGTCAGGTCTTGTTGTGCTTGTAGGTGGTGGAGGCGTCGTTTGAGATGGTGGAGGGGGTCAGTGGGGGAGGGTGGGGAGGGTGGCTGGAGGTGGTGGCGGAGCGGGAGGAGGAGCGGGGTTTCCCCGAATACTCACTCGTGTGGTGTTATGCCGTCTTCTCGCGGGCATGTGTTCAAGCCCCATTGAACTATTTTGACGTGGGCAGGCCAGTCTTCATTTCCTGTTTGTGTGATGCAAGTGCGGACTTGATTTAGGAGGGAGCGATGGCTTCTTTCACAAATGCTGTTGCCTTGTGGCCAGTAGGGGGATGAGTGGGAGATGTGGAATCCGAATATTTTAGCTAATTCCTGCCAGACTTTTCCGGTGAATTCTGGTGCATTGTCGGAATGCAATGCCTGGGGAATGCCAAAATATGGGAACACGTGGCGAGTCAAAGCATCAGCGACAGATACTGCACTGTGATCTTTAGCAGGACAAGCTATGATGAATTTTGAGTAGACGTCGACGAAGGTGATAATATATTTATATCCTGCCTTGGGGGTGAGTGGTCCGACGACGTCAAGGGATAGCAGTTGCCAAGGTTTAGTGGCCATAAGTTTTCCAGATGGGCCTGGTGTGCGGGTGATATCTTTTCCTAGCCCACAGGCTCAGCAGGATTGCACGATGGTTTTGGCGATGGTGGTGGGGTTCGGTGTCCAGTATATGTCGTTGAACACTTGGGTGAGTTTCTTGGTGCCCAAGTGGATTCCGTTGTTGGCATGGAGGTGGAGCATGGTGTCATGGGCGGCTGTGGGGCTTAGGACTATGTGGCCGTTAGGGTCAAACAAGTGTTTGCCATGCAGGTGGAGCTTGCTGAAAATATGAGGCGGAATCCAGGTAGGGCGTTGGTTGTCTTGCCACATCTTAATCAGGTCGGGTTCTGGTGTGATGGCATTAATGGGTAGTCTTGATAGGGCGTCGGCGTTCGTGTGGAGCTTGCCTGGACGGTACGATATTTCAAAATCGTATTCTTCTAAGGTTTCGCGCCACCTAGTGAGCTGGGCGTTCGTGGTGTTGGACTGGCGTAACCATTGTAGGGACTGGTGGTCCGTGATGATGATCACATGGGTGCCTGAGATGTATGAGCGGAAGTACTCCAGTGACCATATTATCCCTAGGCATTCACGTTTGGTGGCCGCGTAATTTTTTTCCGCCGAGTTGAGGGTGCGGCTGGCACAGGCGATGATGTGTTCGCGGCCGTCCTGTACTTGTGCAAGGACTGCCCCTATTGCGTGGAGGGAGACGTCCGTGTACAGGCGGAATGGTAGGTTGTAGTCCGGAAAGGCGACGACTGGGGTGGAGGTGAGTTTGGCTTTGAGAGTGGTGAATGCGATGTGTCGGGGTTCAGTCCAGGCGAAAGGTTCTCCCTTCTTTGTCAGATCGTGCAAGGGTTTTGCGATGTTCGCGAAGCCTTTCACGAACCGCCGATAATAGGATGTTAGTCCTAGGAAGGCCCTGGTTTCGTGCACGTCGCGGGGTGGTGGAATGTTGGCGATTGCACGCAGCTTGTCGGGGTCGGGGGAGATGCCTTCTGCGTTGATCAGGTGTCCGAGAAAGGAGACTGATCTTTCAGCTAACACACATTTGTGGGGTTTTAGCTTCAATCCGGCCTGTCGTATGCAGTGGAAAACCTGTTTGAGGCGGTGGAGATGGTCGGCCCAGGTATGGCTGAAGACAATTACGTCATCCAGGTAGGCTAAACTGGTTTCCCAGGTGAGTCCGCTCAGCACTGATTCCATTAGGCGGGAGAAGGTCGCAGGGGCGTTGCAGAGTCCAAAGGGGAGGACGTTGAATTCGTAGTGCTTCCCGTTTGATGTAGAAAAAGCGGTTTTGTGCTTGTCGTCGTGGTGAACTGGAACCTGCCAATAGCCTGATTGGAGGTCTAAGGTAGAGAACCAGGTGCATCCATGTAGTGAATCTAGGGAGTCGTCGATCCTGGGTAGTGGCGTAGCGTCTTTGATGGTAACGTCATTTAATTTTCGGTAATCGACGCAGAACCGCATGGTTCCGTCTTTTTTCCGCACGAGTACTACAGGTGATGACCATGGGCTGGTGGAGTTTGATATGACACCGGCATCTAGCATTTCTTGAACCTGCCGGTCTTCTTCAGCCCGTTGTTTAGGATTTTTTCTGCGAGATGGTTGGCGAATGGGAGGTCCTGTAGTGTGAATTTCGTGGCTGAGGTAGGTGGTATGGCCGAGATCAGTGGGGCCGACGGAGAATAAGTCCTGGAAGTCCAGGAGTAGTTGGTGGAGGCTGTTTGACTGGGCAGGGGAGAGATGTGGTGGTATGTTGGGGAGGGTGGGGTGATTGGGGGGTGGTGTTGGGCATGGTTCTGCCTCTTCTGTGTCGCCGATTATGAGGCCTCGGGGCAGGGTTAAAGTGTTGTGGCGAGATTAGCAATACGTATCTGGTGGGCGTTGGGAGGGAGGAAAGTGGGGGAGACTAGGCAGGATGATAAGGGCCCGTTGGGGATGGATGGTGAAAAAAGGACTGATGTACTTGAGGGTCTGGTGAGCGTCACCCATGCTTCGTGGTGGGGTGGAATGGTAATGGTGGAGGCAATAGTGGCAGGGAATGAGGGGTTTTGTGATGGCAAGGGTGGAGTGGGGGGTGGTGGTGGGAGGGAAGTTACTGAGGTCCTTGGGGAGTGTAAGCTTGGGTTACAGGAACAGGTGGGCTGGAGGTGGAGCGTTTGGTGGTGTGTTGTGTGGGTGGGAGGTGTGGGGGTGGTGATGGTGTTTTTTTTTTTTTTTTTTTTTTCTTGTCGGTGAATGCTTGGTTGGGTTGGGCTGGACCGAAGTGGAGGCGACGTTGATAGCAATCAATGGTCGCGTGGAGTTTCTGCAGCAGGTCCAGGCCAAGGTAACCATCATATTGGCTGCAGGAGGAGTCAAAAATGATGAATGGGTGGTTGGTGGAGACTCGTTGGTGGGTGGTAGTTTGTAAGGCCCTGGTTTCCCCACGGATGGGTAGGGGGCCATCCCCGGCGTCTACGAGGTTGGCTGAAGTGGGGAGAAGTGGGCCGAATGCTGCGATGTGGCGGGAGTAGAAGTGGGAGTAGAGACAAGATCTGGCTGCTCCCGTGTCCACCAGTAATCTTGTCTTGACCCCATTCAGCCATATCTTGTTGTAGACTGGGGGTTTGTAGGTATTTGAGGTGGCCCCCGCCACCGTGGGGAGGTGCGGGGGCGGGCCTAAAAATCCATCTGCTGAGGATGGGGGTAGTCGTCGTGCTCGTCTTCTTCCGGTCCTCGGTAGAGCAGTGGTGGTATGTCGTCCTCCTGGGCGTCGTCTTCAAGGGAGGAAACTTTTCTACGGTTTTGTTGAGGGTTCTTTCGCCGATTCGCCTTGAGTTGTTCCCTTATGTCATGAAGGGGGCAGGTGCGGCTGCAAGCCGTGAACTCCCAAGGGTTTATACTGATTAAGTTCCCTTGTTCCCTGGGGTTGTGGCGCTTCCTGTGCGGGTAAGCCCGGGGTACTGTGGGGACGGGTCTGCAGGCGTCTGGTGGGGCGTCGGCTTGGCTTTTGGTGGGAGGTTGTGGTTTGTGGGGAACTTTGTCACTGCGTGAAGCGGTTGTGGTGTGGGACGGGCGGCGAGAAGGCGCCTGACGAGCTGCAGGTCTTGGTCCATATTTCCTGAGGGATCATATATGGAGAAATGTTCCCTGACTATGTTCGGGAGGATCCTCAGCAGGGCGTTGAAGGTATGAGTGTCCCGAGTATGTACTTCAGCTTCGGGATAAGCGGCGGTGACGAGGCGCCGAGCCTGGGTGAAAGTATCATCCAGGTTACCGTCATAGGTGAGGGCGTCGAGTTCTGAGAGTGCGACAACTCTGCCCATGGAAGGCATGAAAGCCTGTTTCACTATCTGAGTGAACTGGTCCCATAACAGTTCTGGGACTATTTTGGGTGCGACATTTGTGATGATTTTTCCCAGATTCGGTAGTGTGACTGCAATTTTCTCCTTATCTGATTCAAATCCTATGTCTAAAAGGGGTTTGATCATGTCCAAATAAACATCTATGTCACATTGGTCCGGGTTGAATTTTGGTAATTGAATGTGCGGTTTAGCTGCCATTGTGCAAGGTTTCCTTTAACGTTCCCCCGTGCGTTACTCGGATCCAGAACCACCGCTTGCCACCAGTGTTATGCTGAGTGTTTTTAGGCCGACTCCTCGTACTAAAGACACTAGCTACTGAACGGGGTCCTTTTTCCGGACCGGAAGTAATGCACTAACAAGGGAACAGGACATAAAAACTAGGCAGTCCACCTTTAACACATCTATTACCTTAATTACAACACCTTAACAATATCACATAGGATGGTATTATAAACAGAGGATACAGACATACAGAGTTACGTTAATGTAATATGGGATATTCACACACTCCTTAATTATGCTTTATAATAGGTTAAGAGTCCGTAAGTGGATGGGATTCACTTGTATCAAAGTCCAAAAGGTCTTAGCGTGTCGGGGCAATGGAGATGTCTGGGCTTGATGAGCCGAGGAGGGATTATTACTATAAGTTAGCAAGGGAGGTAGAGCACTAGAGTTCACTGTTTCGGCTCGCGCGGCAACTCTCGCCCGTGCGTACACTGACAATGGGGGGGGACTACTCTAGATTGGACTTTGGGATAGCACTGTTCGGATGAACCCAGAACTTATAGTCTTTGTTAGGGGAAGGTATTTACGGACACTTTTTGGTGTATTCCCGCTGGTTCACTCTGTCACTGGATCAGTACAGGGAAGGGGAAGTCACTATTCTTGCCCGAGTTTCTGGGGCGATATCACTTTGTCACTGTGAGGTGTAGGTCCCCACTCTGGTCACGGTGCAGGGAGACCCTCTTGCCAGGGGTCTCGACCTGTTGTAGGTCCTCCTCTGGTCACGGTGCAGGGAGACCCTCTTGCCTGGGGTCTCGACCTGTTGTAGGCCCTCCTCTGGTCACTGTGAAGGGAGGCCTGTCTGTGTTGGCCCTAGGGACTGGGGCCAAACAGGTGTAGCAGACGGGCCTGACGTCATAGGGTCTGCGGCAGGGGGAGGTCGGCGTTGACGGGTTGCCGGGCTCGCCTAGGGGTCCGAGGACTGCGGAAGTCTACCGGGGAACGCGCCGTCAGGTGTGGGCTGCGGCCTCGTCTCCCGCTGGTACCTGGGGAAGACAAGAATTTCCCGGGGGTAGGAGGTAGGTCCCGACTGGGACCAGGCCTCTGTTCAGGTGACACTTTAGGGGTAACTCCCCCGGATGGTGTCCGGCTACTCCTGCAGGAGTTAGCTGGCTCTAGAGGACACACGGAGGCCGTGGTCTGTCTTACACTTATGGAGGGTAGCACAGAGGCGACTCTCTCTCTTGTCTTTATAATTGCCGTGGCACCAGGTTGATCGGTACTGGGACCCACTTGTGGCGGTGTGTGAGGGTCTCTTACCCTTAGAGTGGCTAGGGCGTGAGCCCCGTACAATCCACTATTGGGCCTCCTGCCCTATTTGTTATAGAGGGCTCTCTTCCCTCGTCAAAGGACCTCCTGTCCTGATAGTGGCAGAGGGTATTACGCCCTCGTGGCTCACTGTGGCAGAGGAGACAAGCCCCTCGTGGCTCACGTGGGTTACTGCGGCAGAGGAAGGGACTTCCTCGTGGCTCGCGGTGGCAGTAGGTGGAAACACCCCGTGGCTCACCTAGGGACCTCCTGTCCCGTTGGGGTGAAGTTGTGGTCGTCACCACAAGACTACGAGGGACTGACGTATCAGTCCCACCCCACTGCTGTCGAGGGTTAACCCGCCGTATAACTTGTTGCGGGTCTGGGCTCACCTGGTGTTGAGGTAGTTGCGGGGAGAAGGGGCCCAGGTCAGAGGTGGTCGGATGACCCTCTTGTCCCGGGTCACTAATCTGACCGTTATCTCCTCCTCGGGTGGTGGGGTGGTGGTGGCCCGGTGGTGGTGTGGGGGGTGGGGGGGCGGAAGGTCCGGTCGCGGGCATTTTAAGATCCATGAGAACTGAGAACATAACTATACTCCCACAAATGAATGGAATAGACTTTGATAATGAATTCATAGAGGAAATACTTTCAGAGCCCTCACCGATTGGTAGAAGAGAGCCAAAAAGAATTGGTAATATTAAAGGCTTAAACAAACATACACAAACAGATGAGTGTATAAATCCACTTACACCAGCAACCCCATCCTCCAAAATTAGTGACCCAGATAACAGTACTGATTTATCAATTTTTCCAGCCCATCTCACTAATGATTTGGTTATACCACCTAATTCATACATGAAGGTTACCATAAAGAGCAAATTACGGAATAGTACTGTTCTTGTCTTAGAGGAATTATGTAAAGTAAAGGGATTGTCAGTAGAAAACGCATTATGTCATCCGAACGACGAAGGGCTAACTCAGATATTCATTATTAATCACATGAATGGGGAAGTTCAGTTGAAGAAGGGAACTTGCATAGTTAATATTGAAAAATGTTTCGCCCCTGTGAAGGAAATAAATATTGGTGGAGTAACAAGTGAGATAAAATCTACGGATAGAGAAAGAATAAAAGAGAATTTAATTCACTCAGGTGAATTTGACGAAGAAAATGATTTGTTAACCCTGCTGGAAACACACAGGGACACCGTAGCATTGCCCGGAGAACAATTAGGGTGTACTAACTTGATTAATCACATGATTAATGTGCACCCAGAAACACCACCAATTTTCGTACCAGCTTATCGCATACCACACTCCCAACGTACACTTGCAAATCAGTATGTCGATGAAATGTTAAAGCTTGGAATTATTGAGCCTTCAGTTTCTCCGTGGAACGCTCCCCTTTTCTTTGTGCCCAAGAGAAATGGAGAAATGCGTGCGGTAGTAGATTACCGTAAACTAAATAATCACACAATCCCAGACAGATTTCCCATGCCATTGCTAAGTGATGTTCTACAGAATATTGGTCCTGAGAATAATATATTCTCGACCATCGATCTCCTAAACGGATACTATCAGATTCCGGTATCTCAGGAGTCACGTAAATACACTGCCTTTTCAACAAACAGAGGCCATTATCAATATACAAGAATGCCAATGGGACTGAGGACAGCCCCCGGTACGTTCCAGCGTCTTATGAATTACGTATTGTCCGGAATTTTACACAAGGAATATTTGTTTATCTTGACGATATTATTATCGCAACGAAGAATATTAAGGATCATCTCAGGAAATTAGACTTACTCTTACAAAAGCTTAGTGATGCTGGGTTAAAAATTAAACTTTCTAAATGCAAATTTTGCTTTAAGGAAATAAATTTCTTAGGCCACAAATTAAGTTCTGATGGTATTCACACCACTGATGACAAAATACAGGCAGTGAGAGATTTTCCTGAACCCACTACGACTGACGAAGTTAGACAATTTTTAGGTCTGGCTGGGTACTATAGGTCCTTCGTACCACAGTTCTCTCATATAGCCTTCCCTCTATTCCAACTACTCAAAAAAGATGCTGTATTCCAATGGGAAGAACAAAAAAGGGCATTTAACAATCTAAAAATTAAACTAACAAATGCACCTTGTTTAGCATATCCGAATTACACGAAATCATTTCTTATTTGTACAGACGCATCAGTTAAAGGATTAGGGGCTGTACTGATGCAGGAAGATAAAAGAGGAAAGAATCAACCAATTGCATTTGCCAGCAGACAAACAAGAGGTGCGGAGAAAAATTATAGCACTACAGACTTAGAGGCACTTGCAGTGATTTTTGCATTACAAAAGTTTCGAGATTTGGTATATGGTTACGAAATCCACTTATTCACCGACCATAAACCACTGGTGGGTATGTTTAAAGAAAAACTCCTTTCTGGGAGGAGAGCAAGATGGAAATGTACAGTTGGAAACTACAATGTACAAATACATTATATACAAGGTAAAATGAATATAGTAGCTGACTCATTATCTAGGAACCCGAACACAATTCAGGTTGCGGCGTTAGATCTCAAAGGAAATATCCCAAACCACGAGGATATCGCAAAGGCACAAAGACTTGACCCAGTATGGTCAAAAGTAATATACAAGTTAGAAAGTGGAGATGACATACAATTACCCAAACTTCATGTCCCACTTGAACAATTCACAATGGTCAATAATACATTATACAAAATTAACTCTAAACAACCAAAACGCCAAAGAAATACTAACCAGTGGTAGTACCTAATGACATGATACCCCAAGTATTACGAATGATACATGACAGCCCACATGCAGGACACCCTGGAAAGGATAAGACATTCAACCAAGCCCAGCTATTATATTACTGGCCTTCATTACGAAGAGATATAAACAATCATATAGACAGATGCGAATCATGTGCAGAACACAAAGGATACCCAATCACACCTGCACCGATGGGTAATTACCCTGTACCACATCAACCATGGGACGTTGTCGCTGTTGATTTACTCAAGATGCCATTATCATACAATAATAACCTATACTTATTCGTAGCAACGGATCATTTTTCCCGTTATGTCATTTTAGCTTCAATTAAAGATAAGACAGCAGAGACAGTAGCAAAGGCAATAACAGATAATGTAATATGTCGCTTTACTACCCCAAAGGTATTAATAAGTGATAATGGAGGAGAATTTAATTCTGAGATCTTACAAGAAATATGTAAACAATACAACATCAAAAAGGTTTACGTTTTGGCCTATCACCCAGCATCGAATGGGTTGGTAGAGAGACAAAATAAAAAGGTATTAGATGTGCTACGACACATTCTCAGTGAAAATTATGCAAGCTGGGATGATTGGATTCCCAGAGTAGAGGCCTCAATTAATGGGTCTATAAATAAATCCATTGGTGACACACCACATTTCATTATATATGGCACAGATAAAAAATTACCATATGAGCTCCTAGAAGGTGACAGCATGCCTATATACAATTACGATGATTACTCTAAACTCCGTTTACGTGAATTCCAGGACATTCACAAAAGAGTGAAAAAACAATTAACGATGTCCAAGGAAGAAATGACGGAGGCATTTAACAAGAAGGCAAAAGATTCACCTATCAGCTTAGGAGACATTGTTTACGGAGTCATTCATACGAGAGACAATAAATTATCCCCTAAATTTGAGGGCCCATACAGAGTAATTAACATAAAAGCAAACAAAGTTTTAATTAAGTCACTTTCAAGTGGCGAGGAAAAACAAGTTCATATTGACCATTTAAAACGAGTTTCAAGGGAATTATCACATAATTATTCAGCCTCGGATACAACCGAACAGGTGAACGTACCTCAAGAAACCAAGCAAGAACACAACAATGATTACAAAAAGAAATTAAGGTCATATACCAAACAATCGAACATAGGTGCAACTATTCCAATGAAATCTACAGTACATCATTTACGAGAATTAAATATCGATTTAAACTCCTTCTATAAATGAAATAACAGCCAACCGTAACGCACATCATCACTATCATCAACCACAGCTTTATAGGAAATTAATAGATTTTTTTTTTCGGTAGGTTACGATGAAGGGACTTATGCTATGGATTCTCCTATACATAGTAAGAGTATATGCGCACCTAGACCCCAAGCATATAGTACGACAAGGATGCCTCATAGCTCCAACGGCCACGACTACAATCGTCAAGGACGTCATGAGTACTGAAATAAGTCTAGATTACTTGTATGACTTACCTACTTATGTAGAAAGACTTGCGACGCCAATGCGAACTCTGGACTTCAAGATAGGGAATTATGTTTCACAAGCACATAACACCAAGGAAGTGGATGAAATGGTGAAGTTAGCGAAATGGAAACTAGAACAGGCGAAGTCAACTATGCTCGTTATGATCCATGATCTCCCATCTTATGGAACGGAGGTACTGAGCGACAGGAACAATATCACACGTACTCGCCAAAAGCGCGGTTTGTTCGATCTGGGCGGCGCAATTCTTGGGAACATCTTTGGATTGGCTACAGAGGATGACCTTAAAGAAATAAACAACAAATTTAATAAGATAGCTCAGGTACTAACATACCAGGATAAATTCATCACAGGACAGAACTCGGCAATGAAGACAATTGTGAAAAATCTGAAACAAGCAGAAAACGTAGCTCTCGAGAGTATAGATAAAATAAATGACTTAGAGGGCAACGTTACTCTTTTCCAGCACTTCTCCATCATCACAGAACATATTGACACGATTCTACTACAATTAGAGAACACTAGAGATCATTTCAGGGCACTTATGCAAGGAATTTCGAATGCTGGTGATGGCAAGATCACAAATGACTTACTCCCAGTTCATGAGCTACGTCAGATAGTTAGTCAAGGCATACATAAACATAAATTGAAGCCATTGTTCCGCAGTAGGGAATTTATGCAATATTACCCGTACTTAGAAGCAACACTAACACCAACATCAGTGATAGTTCATGTACCATTCATCACGGAAGACCTGTTCACAGTATACCAAATACACCCCTTCCCCTATAGAAACAACAACACTTTGGTCATCATCGACATCAACACAGACACCGAACTCATCATGGTCTCCAAGAGACGAGACACTGTCACTTTCGCAAGTGAGTCAACGATTGAGCGAAAGTGCCGCACATCCTTACATGCTGTTCATCTTTGTCCTGCGTACCTTTTCACGTTTCAGCCTACTGATACGGTCCCTTGTGAAATGGCTATCATCAGCAATAACAATATTCATCGTCATTGCAACTTCACTTTTGCTCCAGATAAACTTGTACACCATCAACGCATTGGACACTCGCAGTTTTTTTATTTCCCTCATAACACATCAGTTTACATAGTCTGCCCAGATATACCACCATCTCATACATCAACCTCAGGATTATACATAGCACCAGACTACTGTGCGGTATTTACACCATCCATGTCTACTTTTTCCACCATCAATCACTACGCCATTATCAACCATACACACAAACATTTCCACCCACTGCCTAATATGAACTTAAACATGAGCACAAGTATTAAACTGACTTCACCTAAGTTTGAAACTATGCAGCTGATCAATGAAACAATGAAGCCCTGGGAAGATTTGAGTTTGAGTATGTTCAACCCATATTATGTGTATAGCCAAGCACCTTCTGTCTTTATAATCATCTGCAATGTAGTTGCAGTATTGCTGTTGGCAATGCACAGAATGCATGCAAGAATTGCTAATTTGGAGTCATTGTTTAGTGGGGGGAGAGTTAACATCACAGTTAACCACCCTGAATGAAGTGTATATATTTTGTATATAGTATTAATTATATATATATATATATATAAAAAATAAATAAATAAATAATAATAATAATACAAAGAAGAATGACCCATATATGACAGACCAGTACCATTATCTTTGAATGAAATATTAATAACTCTTACAATAATCTTAATTTTAAACTATTTTTATTCTTGCACGTATGCATTTCACTATAATAACCCAAGTACATACTGTATTACAGTTAAATAATTTACTTTAATGCATTTATTCAAATATGTATACAACTTATTTAAAATGTAATATTACTGAATAATCACTATTTACTATGAATAATATATGTATACAATATTCATACAATTATGTTACTTTACAATATTATGTATTTCACTTAATTAGCTTATAAGTTCATTATAATGTGTATGTAGTATGTATTAATATGTTATAACTATTAAATGTCAATGGTACGCCATTTTCGCGCGGCCGAGCAAATATAGGACTACATAATAGATAGATAGATAAATAGATAGATAGAGAGACAGATAGAAGCAGGAAGTCAAATGATGAGAAGGTGTTGTGTCTGCGAGAATCGAGCAGCGCTAAACATGCTTACACGGAGGAAAGCTGACGACAGCGGCCAGTAAGGAGATGATGCAGTTAGCTGTCAGCAGTCCTCTCGTGAGAAAGATCTGGTAACCATGAGGAACATACGTGACACACCCCTGCTACACCAGATTTTAGGAAAGAGAGTTTAGAAGGAGACAAGCGACCCTAGAGAGAGGTCGAGACGGAGATTAGCCTTAGACAGGGAGAGAGAGAGAGAGAGATAGCGAGACAGGGAGGTAGCTACCCGGGACTTATACTCTTTCCATGTGAGAAACCTGTTTAATATTTCTAAGACAAATAAAAATAGTCCCATGCTATTCTTTACCTCTCCCGTCACTACATGACATCTGGTGGGGAAACTACTACAAGATATAAAAGCCGCTCGACCACAAGTCTAAAATATACTTCTCTACAAGTAACTACAAAGTCTTTATGACATGTTTATATGTGGACTGGATTATTGTAAGGTTATCTTAGTTTAATTTGGGCTCATGTAAGGTTAGGTTAGCACTGGGTTAGGTTAGGTTAATTTAAGAATTAGGTTAGGTTAGGTTAAATGTTGGTTAGATTAGGTTTATTTTTGTTAGGTAAGATTTGTTTATTTTTGGATTGAGTATTGATAAGGTTAGCTTTGTTAAACAAATGTTAGGCAAATTTAAGGTTAGGTGAGATTAGGTTGGTGTAAGAATTGGGTTAAGCCTTGGTTACTTTTAGCTTAAACTTGATTATTTTAAATTTAGGTTATTTAAGTTAGGGTAGTTTATTACTGGAATGGGGTGGGTTAAAATTATCTTAATTTATTAAGCTAGGCTAATTTAAGTTTAGGGTTATGTTGAGTTAGCATAAGATAGTTGTGTGAACAGGGCAAGGGGAATTTTGACATTTCAAGGGGGCAATTAAAAAAAAAAAAAAAAACGGTCATAAAAGCCTGTTATGTTGGTTTGATTTCATGGTTTTTGGCTTTTGATTTGTGCCTTCTGAGAGTAAGGACAAAATTTGGATCCTCACATAATTGTTATGGCCACATAAAAGTACAAAATCTTAATATAAACAGATTATACCAAAATTATCACTAAAACCACTAAATTCCATGCCATAAAAATTTAAGATTAACCCGAGTATATATTAAGT
Source organism: Coenobita brevimanus (assembly GCF_032717465.1). Taxonomy (NCBI): domain Eukaryota; kingdom Metazoa; phylum Arthropoda; class Malacostraca; order Decapoda; family Coenobitidae; genus Coenobita; species Coenobita brevimanus. The sequence goes on from NC_137039.1 coordinate 7,609,526, forward strand.
CAAAACTTCAAAGGAGGGATGGAATCCCTCTTGGGACTTAGGAATTATTCAGTATTTTCTGGCAAAAGTGAGGAATGACTGAGAACAGTATATATGTGAATCTCAGAGCAAGGTTAGGGTTGGATAAATTTAGCTTGTTAGGTCGATTATTATTATTATTATTTTTTTTTTGCTGGCTTAGGTTAGCTTGTTCTATGTGGCTCTTATGTTTCTTCAGCTAAGTTCTGTTAGGTTAGGTTATTTAGTTAGGTATTGTTAGGTTGTTAGGTAAGGTGAAATTGTTAAGGTTTGGTTAGGTTAGGCTCGTTGGCTTAGCTTAGGCTGTTCAGTTACCTTTGGTCAGGTTACTTTAGGTTCTTAGGTCAGGTTACTGTTAAGCAAAAAATAAAATAAAAAACTACACAAATTTATTTTCTTTGCTGGAGCTTTTATCCCAGGGTGCTTTTTCTAGGGTGCTTTTGTTCAACATAAAATGTCAGGTACAGTACTGTACAGTGTACAACAGTGTCAGTTCAGTTTTGCAGAACGCACATTAATGTAATAAGTGTTGTACGGCTGAAATGTTAAATATAAGAGCGATTCAGTCTGTACAGTATACTGAAGGCACTTTAATGTACTCGTACATTATTGTATAATAGTAATGTGCAGTACTGCTGCACAACATGCAGCTGTAGCTATGCTGGTAATATTGTGAGTAATGCTTTCTGCTCATTGCACTTCCCAAACTGACAACACTTCATATATTTCATCCAAGCCTGTCCTCTGTTTTGTTTTTGAGTTCTCAGCTGAGAGTCAGTGTCACCAAACACGATGATTGGCTGAAGCGTCTAGGCAGAGAAGTATCCTGCGTTGTGATTGGCCAAAGCAACCATCAGCTGAGCGGGAAAAAATTCCCTCAAACACAGCAAGTTTTTCCCCGCCCTTAGCCTTACGGTCACCGTACGATGGTGGGAGAAATGTTAGTACATAGCAAAACACCGACTATCGTACGGGGACCGTAGCGGCGGCGGCCTTACGGGGACCTTACTGGGACGTGTTAGTGCATCCACCCCCGGGACTGCCCAAGGCGTGCGCGGCTAATTTGAAACCATCTTGTAAGTGTAAAGTTGCTTTAAATTGAGAAACCCTTGTTAGTTAAACATATCTCCTTAAATATTTCCTCGTGTTAAAACGAAAACGCGTTTTTTAAACTCGCGTTAGTTGAGAGTTTACTGTATATACATATATACATATGTATATATATACATATATATATATATACTGTATATATATATATATATATATATATATATATATATATATATACTGTGTGGAGTATCTTTTTTCCGAAATTTATGGGACTTTCAAAGTTTCGTTTAATCGATTTTTTTGGATAAAAGATTCTGTAATATGTAGGATACAAGAGAACAATACTGTACTCACCCATCACCCATTTCTGTCCCATCACCCATTTCTGTCGACGTCTAGCCCACCACCACCACCAGCACCCCAAAAGCCACTCAGCCATTACCAAAACACTTAATACACTGTAGTAACTATGTATGTAACTGCACTTTTGTAACTGTAATAGAAACTTGTCAACCTAAATAAATCTACACTCAAATAAACTTAAATAAGCCTTCACCAAAACAATTCCATAATTCACTGTAAGCATTTCGAACAAAAAAAGCCTTAAACCTAATTGTATTTTCATATTTTCTGTTTCCTTATTCAGTCATTTCCTCATCATCTCCCACATCATCCAAATCTTCCGAGGTGGTGGATGCAGGTGAGGGAGTGGGTAACTCGCTCGCTCTAGTGACTAGCAGAGCAACCGTAAACTAATGCTAATGGAGCGAAACAAGCCCGCCGTGTTTGAATTTTCGAATAGATTTGAGATTTTTGTGGTTACTCAAAATCAGAACATTTTAGTAAAACTTACGGTTAATGGCATATTACAGTTAAAAGAATTTCGGATAAAAGAGACTCCACTGTATATATAACCTGACACTGAACTTTTATAATTTTGCTTTTTTATTATTTTTATTACTTTTATTATATTATTGTTTCATTGATTTTTAATATATGACATTTTTAAAACTTTCTTTTTTTGTTTTAGGCAAAAAATTAATGAAATGCATACAATATTTTAAAAGCATATATATTTTCAGAACATTTGTTTTGGGAATTATTTTTTATAATTAAACATTTTAGTAATATTTTTATTATGTGGAGTGATTTTTAAAAATCTATCTTTTTATTGGGCATTTATACTCATATTTTTTTGTTCTTTTAATATTACAGTATTTTTTAACTGAATATTTTAAGAACTGTCAGTCAACCTCCGCTTATGCGTACATGGGTTACATGTCTTTGTGGACAAGGAAATGAGTAATAATTGTAGACTGAAACAATGGTGACTGTAGAGGGATGCTGTGAATGATATACTTTGTTACATACAGAATATTACATTATAGAATGAAATGATCAAACTATGTAATTATATTACAAAATGAAATGAAATTACTGCAACTACTACTACTACTACAAATACTACTACTACGGTACTACTACTACAAAAACTACTACTGCTACTACTACTACTATTATTACAACAACAACAACAACAACAACTACTACTATTACAACAACAACTACTACTACTATTGCAACAACAACAACTACTACTACTACCACTGCTACCAGTACTATTACAACAACAACAACTACTACTGCTGCTGCTGCTGCTGCTGCTGCTACTTATTGTTTTTGTTGTTTGTTATTATTATTATTATTATTATTATCATTATCATTATACACCGCTTCCCGTTCGATCAGCGAAGTTAAGCAACGTTGGGTCTGGTTAGTACTTGGATGGGTGACCGCCTGGGAACACCAGATGCTGTTGGCATAACGTTCTCCCTACGTGTCTAGTGGGGTTGGTGGAGGATTAGTGCCCCTCCCTGTAAAACAATTAACTCTAAGACTTTGGCCACCCCGTTTGGGATACATGGCGTCTGGCAATGAATGAATGAATGATCATTATTATTACTACTACCACTACTACTACTACTACTACTACTACTATTGCTACTACTACTACTACTGCTGCTGCTGCTCCCCAGCAAAGATGATTGTGTTGGATCAGAACTGTACCAATGGTGGCTTGTCATGGCACGTGGTGTCAGAATGGTACAGGCAAGCCAGATGACCTGAATCATCCCAGTGCAAATGCTGACAACAGTTTGCACATAGATCCAGATTTGGTTCTGTACTGGCCTAACATCATGTCTGTATCGGATGCCAGTAATCAAATCTGAATGGGTGTAAATAATTGGGCCAATTTACAAGTGTGTCTAGATAGCTCGAAATTAACAGAGCTTGAAATTTACTTTTTCTTCCTTTGAGGGAATAACATTGTCAACTTTCATCCTTTAAAAGCTTCTAAAAAAAAAAAAAAATCAGGATTTGAACCTTTGTCCTCCAAATGCCTACCATACAGTCCACAACACCTGACAGTTGATTTACTGAGTGGAGTCTCTTACCCAAGTTACATACATCTATGAATACACACTATGTTGCCAGCTCAGTATCTCCATCTGTCCCAAATTGCTGCCAAGTGATGGAATGTCTGAAATGAAACAAATTAAGTTAACTGTCTGGTGTGGGACTCGAGGCCGTGCCTCCAACATGTCAGATATGTGCATTTTACCACTGAGCCACAGACGACCTTCATAGTCAATAGTGCAACTCTGACCATTTTATAGACCCAGTTGCATATATTTTATGTGTATACTAATGCCCCTTTAACATTAACATTATCAATTATGATCTAGTAAGCTGAAAACAAGTTCAACTCCACAAAAACATTACCAAAAATAAGACTTTCATTTTATAACAAGACAGTTGCCCATGGAAAACTCCCATCTGTTGAAATGGAGTGCTTCTGAAAACCCTAGTATTCCAGTAGATGTCACCACCATTAGGACAAACACATTCCCTGCGCTATTTAAAAAGCATATTTTTCTCTGTTAAATATCTACACTGTTGTGTGAAACTGAATCATAGTAATGTCATATACTGTAATATAAATAATACAAATAGAACACATATATATAACATAGCATGAGTTGTTTTTATTTATTATAAATGGAAATTAAAATATCATTGATGGCAAATGATGGCAACCCGCCATTTTTCAGTGGTCCTATATTATGTGATATCTGCTACATTTAATGCAAGTTAGGTTCTTAACCCCCTCAGGCACGTTGACGCGAATCGCGTGGCATGTGGTTTGGCACATAAACACACAGACGCGAATCAAGTTCCTAAAAACAAAAAAATTCTCCAAAAATTCAGTTTTCAACTGCTTAGCATCAAATTTTGGTGCATTCTAGCAGGCGCATGTCTCTCCCAAGGTAAGGCATTTGCAACACTGTAGAGCCTCCTCGGGCCTGGGGCATAGTGATAAACCTCAGTCATTACAAGGAGCCAGGAGATAGGGTTGTGCTGCGTGTGGTCCCATTAACTCCTACTGTTTCTCCCCTCCCCCCGAGCCGAAGCCCCTATGGACTCAGTGTGATAATACATTATTTGTGAGCATATTTTTATGTGATGTTGTCGATGGAACATAGATATATGTCACGAAAAGGAATGGTGCCCATTATCAGTCGTTAGGCTTAAGGGCAAGATGCGTGTTCACTGTAATGGGGTTTCACCACTCTGCCTCTCCTAGGCCCTATGGCATGGGTACAAATATGTATACTGTATAATGAAGCCAATGCCTAAACTGTATATTGTGTGAAAGATATTGTGGTTGGCTTTGTGAAATAATGGAACTATAGTCGCGGCGCGCGACTCTGAGGTTGTTATTATCGTGCCCTGGCAAATTACCCCTCAACAGTGCTTGTCATTTCATGTATAAAATGAGAAGCATGTGATTCGTGTATAATATATTCGTGTAGAATAATATTCGTGTATAATATATTCGTGCATAATAATGTGATTCATGTAAAATACTGTACGAAATAGGACGCACTTTTGAACGGTAGGTTGCCAGGGTACGATAATGACAACCTCAGAGTCGTGCACCGCGACTATAGTAAGTGTTATGTACGCCATAAACCATAGTGTGGAATAAGGCAGGCATCATGTATGCTTTAGCTGGGAAGGGATTATTAGAGTTGTTCAGGGATGGAATTATTGTGATTCTGATAGTGTAAATGCATATGAAATTGTGTGAAATGTCAAACATGCTGCGAGTGTTCGTGAAGGAGTGTGGTGTGTGCCAATATAGCGTTGTGTCATACTCCCAAGGCGAAGGATGCTGCATCACAGTCACGGTGTTCCATAGTAAGAAAGGGAATAATTGCAGAAGTTGGAGTGGAGTCATTGTGGTGGCCATATATTTGCTTATGATTTAGTGTGAAGGATACATGAAATGTGCTGCTTGTGCTCATAAAGGCATAAGTTAGGGTGTGTAGCATTGGTTAGCCCCTTAACCCGCCCTGTCCCGACCACTTTTCCACCACTGACTCCCCCGAATCCCGACCAATTTTGGAAAAAAAAAATTTTTGGCTCAAACCTCCACTTTTGGTGAGAAACATCAAAAATTCATGAGAAAGTGCTCAACTGAGGGTTAAAATACTCGATACAGGTAGCAGTACCTCCTTACCTTACTATGTTTTCTATCAGGCTGGCTCCAAAGAAAACGAGTTCTATGGAAGGGTACCTATTCCACACAACTCATAAACGGTATTTATTTATTTATTTGGTACGATTTTTATATGTAGTGCGAGAGTATATTGGACAGTAATACTTGGACAGTAATACAGGCAATATAAGTGTTGTTCACTCACTAACACATCAGTATACCTAACCTTTTTTGGTGACATTACCCGGTCATCATTTCTGACTGTTTCTTCCTCTAATGCTATGTAAACTTTGTCCTCCACATTGTCATCGATTGGGGAGTCATCCTGGCCCTGAATGTTTTTATTGGCCAGGTCACTGGTAACAGATGAATTGCCAAGACAATGGCGTGTTGGGGGGGAGGTCATGTGGGGTAAGGCATTGTCCCTGCTGGCATCTTGTAGAGGAAGGTGTCCCACATATATATACCAAAAATCATGCGCAAAAATTGAAAATTGTGCAAATTAAGGACCTTGCAATTGATTCGCATTTATGTCAACAGGATTGACAGTGACATAACATGGGACGCAGAGGGTTGACTGCAGGGATGTCAGGAGTGTGCCATGTGCATCCCGCGGGGATAATTGCGCTCTGACTGACTTTTTAAAAATATTTGTCAAAAAACAGTTATTAGTCCTAGAATATTGTAATAAGATAAGCATATGTCATATACCTTCAGCTTTCTCCTGGAATGTGTGTTGAGCCTTCTTCGACTACCGTAGGACTTGTGGAGACTTCTGAAGATGGGTAACGAAGTCTCCACTTTACACTTCCCGATACCCCGGAATATGATTACCACAGCCTGATGTTATCACTAGAAACACTATTCTATGAATTTCAATCCATACTCAAAAAAAAAAAAAAAAACAGTGAAAGCAATGTAAATTACTAGTGCGTACCAGCTTTTCACTTGCGCTCATTCCCTGCTGGTATTCTGAGGCGGAGCTGTCATTTATAATTCACAAACACACACTTTATATTCCTAGTACTTTATTACACTTCTTTATATGTACAATATTTATCCCTAAGTTTCTTTTAATACTAGTAGTTTATTTTCACTCCAGGCATTCACTTTCTCGTTCAGCAAACTATCATAGAGAGCAAAGCTTTCACTTTCATTGCTCCAAGTATTTATACATGCTAGAGCGAAGCTTTCACATTCACTTTCATTGCTCCAAATATTTATACATGCTAGAGCGAAGCTTTCACTTTCAAATTCATTACTTCAAGTATTTATACTCGTATTCTTATATTACTAATTATTTACATTTCTATTTACGTTCTCTATTTTATTTACATTATTTACATTTTTATTTTATTTACACTGTGTTATGCACTGTCACTTGCAGTAACTTATAAAACTATTTTCCACTGTTCAGTTATATTTACATTCATTGCTTTCAGTTGCTATTTACACATTATTTACATTTCCACTTGCACCGTTTTAGAGTCACCAAAAAGATCGTAGTCACTGTCCATCATTATCATTGATAAATTAGCCAGTTCACGTTCCACAGCAGAGTCACTTAGCCCTATACCCCATCCCACACGAGATTTGGTGGGGGTAGAGACTAGAGGTGACAGGGCCCTTTGCAGGGGGCTAAGGACAGGCGCGAATTGGATGTGGTTTCACCTTGAAAGACGACAGTAAACTGAACGATGTGGCCTAGGGGCAGGGAATGGTTGACAGTGTCAGGGTAGTGACAGGTGTAAATTTATATGCTATGAAATGATTGGCAGGAAATCGAGACAATACATAATAAATTAGGTAGTTCCAGGTGAATGTAAATATCACTTAGGCTTCTCCCTTCCTTTCTTATATATATTTTTGTTACAAGAATAGGTCATACAGCATATTGCATAGGTAAATAAACAGGGAAAAATAGCGAACGAGTGCACGTGGGGTTTTGCCAGGTGATAATAGCTCATTCCAGATGTTTTTTTTTTTTTATGTGTCCGACTTCTGGGCATAGGCTTCACAGCCTGCTCTCAAGGCCCAGTAGTCCTCCTACATACCATACACCTCTCTACATGTCACCACTTCGGCACTAACACCCACCGTCCATATTGAATACATGCTAGGGCTGTCTTATACAGGACTGGTGTATTGGTATTAGCGGGGGTACTTTTATGACATGTTGGCGGGTTACCTAGTAGATCAGGAAAGTCTGCTTTTATGAAATTCAAATCCTTAAACTGTTCCCTGCCCCAGTCAGGATTCGAACCTATAGGTCCATCAGGACTGCGGGCCGCCTCTCTACCGATTCAGCCACCGCTGAAGAAGAAAGGATGCCAAGGAACTATGGATGTCAGCTGACAGGTACTGTACCTTGGCAGTTATCAATTACCTTTTCTCTTTCTATATTATTTTGTATAAGAATAGGGCATAGGGCACATTTCAATGGATAAAATGAGTGGAAAAATCCATCCAGAATTTGTGCAGCGCAGTGCAGCTGGGCAGGTGGGAGGAGAGGGTAATGTAGGGGAGTCAAGGACAGGGGAAAAATGGATAATTTGTCAACAGTGGATGGGAGTACAGAAGACACTAGCAGAATTGAGTATAGCTAGACACTGGTAGTACTGATAGATGATACAAGCCACCACTTGAAAGCCTGGGTGAATTCAAAATAACACAGAATCACAAAATGACAACCCCGTGGTATGATCCCTTGCTCCCGAGCGTCACAAAAGTGATGCCCCATGGTTAAGGAGTTAGCGATACCTTAGCGTCAGGTGTGCTGTGGACATAGGGACGCCTAAGAACGATGGACATCATTGAAGAGGTACTGTACCTTGGTCTGACATTTAGTGATAACTTATACTTACATAGAATGTACATGAACTGTGCCATGAGTGTTCGTTTTGGTGCATAACGTAGGTTAGCAATACCTTAGAGTCAGCTGTGCTGGTGATGTAGGGACGCCTAGGAGCGACAGATGTCATCGAAGAGGTGTTGTACCTTGGTCTGACATTTACTGATAATTTATACTTTACGTAGAATGTATGTGACCTGTGCCACGAGTGTTTGTTTTGGTGCATAGCATTGGTTAGCAATACCTTAGCAGCAGGTGTGCCGTGGACACAGGGATGCCTAGGAATGATAGACGTCATTGAACAGGTACTGTACCTTGATCTGACATTTAGTGATAACTTATAGTTTATGTAGAATGTACATGGACTGTGCCATGAGTGTTTGTTTTGGTGCATAGCATTGGTCAGCAATACATTAGTGGCAGGTGTGCTGTGGACATAGGGATGCCTAGGAACGACGGACGTTATTGAAGAGGTACTGTACCTTGGTCTGACATTTATTGATAACTTATACTTTATGTAGAGTGCACGTGAACTGTGCTGCGAGCGTTCGTTTTGGTGCATAGCATAGGTTAGCGATACCTTAGCGGCAGGTGTGCTGGGGAAGAAAGGACGCCAAGGAACTATGGATGTCAGCTGGCAGGTACACTACCTTGCTAAGACAATCCTTGATTATTTATGATTTATATAAAATGTAAGTGATGTGTGTCACGAGTGTTCGTTCTGGGATACTGTGGATGCATTGCTTATGTCAGCAATATCTTAGGAGCAGGTGTGCTGGGGGCATAAGGATGCCAAGGAACCGCGGACGTCAGTGGACAGGTACTGTACCTTGTAACGCCGAGCAACCACGGACATCAGTGGACATGTACTATACCTTGCTAAGACAATTGTTGAAATTTATGATTTCTGTATAAAATGTTTGTGATATGTGTCACGAGTGTTTGTGGAAAATATTGTATCAGGTGTTGGGGGAACCTTTGGGGAAGGAATTATATATATATATATATATATATATATTTAGGGAATATGTCATATGTTGGGGGAACCTTAGGGAAAGGAGGGCAGAATATCTATCTATCTATAATATATATATATATATATATATATATATATATATATATATATGGCACACACTCACGGATGCCAGTGGACAGTTATGCGACCGTGAAAAGACACTGAAAAGTTATCGTTTATGTGAACTGTTCATCAATGGTGCAGCGATTGGTCCTATGGAAAGATATAACGTCACTTGTGTAGTGCTACTCTCAATGGAAGGTGTTGTGTGACAGTGACTAAAATATCTTCTTTTTCAGCTTAGAACCTATAGCTCAGACTGAACTGTATTGTGTCAGTGCTTGCCAACATGGAGAAGAAGATTTTGTCTTCTGGTGAGTGGCAGAAGGTTCTTTTCAAGGAGGAGACTGAGAATGAGGAGGAGCTGCTGAGTGATGCTTCAAGTGGGGAGGACTGGAATGGCATCCCAAGGCATTCCCATCGGGTGGCTTTGCCCCCCCCCCCCCCGGCTACCACCACGGGAGGAGACACCACAACCAGCGTCAGGACCATCAGCCCAGTCATTGTCCTCACTTGGACATCATGCATTGCCTTCAGTAGGACCTCTCGCTCCAGGAGCCATCGCGGTCTCTCCACCTCTGGCCTCCATTCCCCCTTGGCCGAGCTCATGTCACTGGTTGCAGGGCCCAGTTACATAACACTGGCAGCTGCACGCAGTGCAGTGTCTCTGACGCAACTGGTGCAGGATGCGACTGTGTTATTGTCCCCTGCCTGGTCGATGAGGGCGCCATATCTGACAGCATTCCTCCCCCCCAACATGTTCCAGCAGCAGGAGCCAGCCTCATTATCCTCCTCATCGGAGCCTTCACCACCTCGAGAAGGCCGCTGTAGTCCACGACCCGGCTACGGGGGGTGGCCATGGGGTCGCCGAGGAAACCAAAGGGTGTCAATTGGCCGACCCACTGCCACCACTGAGGGAGGTGTTGCCGCAGAAGATCCAGGGTGGAGCAGTGGTCCATTCACACTGTGAAATGGGCCCTTCACAGGATCCCCAAGAATGAGGGTGGATCCGCCAACAACGCCTCTGCAGTTTCTCCAGCTTTTCTTCACCAGGGAGTTGTTGACGTATGGTATTTCACCCGCGAGACCAACAACTATGCATCATTCCTGGGGACTGTGTTGGACGTATGGTGTATATGCAATGAAGAGGAGATGGCCAAGTTCCTGGGGTTGTACTTTTTCATGGGGGTAGTGAATATGCCGACCATCAGGCATTACTGGAGAAATTCCCGTCTCCACAACCACCCCGTTCTCCAGTTCATCATGAGTGAAAGGCGTTTCAGGGCCATCCTGAAACACTTCCATGCCTTTAACTCATTCACCATACCCCAGGACAACCAAGATTGGCTATTCAGGGTTCGCACAGTGATGAAGTACCTCCTTCAGCAGTTCCAAGACACCTACCTACCCGAGGAGCACCTCAGCCTGGACAAGAGCTCACTGGTGTGGAAGGGGCGCCTCAGCTTTTGCGTCTACAACCTGATGAAGCCCTCAAAAGACTCCATCAAGTTTTACATCCTGGCTGAGGCTTCCTCGGGGTATATCTGGAACTTTGAGGTGTATACAGGGCAGAAGAAGATGCTGGAGAACACCGTTTGGGGCCTCACAGAACCGCTGAAGGACCAGAGATACAAAGTTTTCATGGACAACTATTATAACTCTGAATCCCTGTGTGAATGCCTCTTCAGTGCAGGTACCTATGTGTGTGGGACCCTATTCCTGGCAAGAGGAGCACTAGGGCAGCTGCAGGACATCACAAGAGCCAAGGGCCTGCCAGAGGGGGACATGGCAGCAAGGCACAAGGACAATGTGATGGTGTCGCTGTGGAAGGACAAGTGCATCGTCAATATGGTATCCATCTTCCATGGCACAAGCACCGTCGAAAAGCAGGTTCAAGGGAAGATCAGGGGTCCTCCTGACAAGAGGACAACCTATGTCCAGAAGACCGTGGACAAGCCCATCATGGTGGAGGATGTCACGAATTAATTTGTGACTTTGTATTAGTACTGTATAAGGGAACATCTGAATTTGATTGAAATGCATTAATTTTCACTCAGTCTGTTAACTGCCTCCCTTTTGCACTCAGATCGTAATGAGTTTTCATAAACTTTGCCATTGTTTTCATAAGTGACTGTCTTTCTGTATAGACAATGAGTTTCACTGAGCGAAACCTTTTGATGTAACTGTCATTCTCACGTATTGTTTTTCTGACCATTGATCTTGGTCAGCGCCCAGCCTGCTTACAAGCTTCAGTCAGTGTCGAGCAACCTCGGGAGTAGGGTCACTGTCCCAATGCTGAGAGAGGAGCCTACAGTCTCCAGAGTTCAACGATTCCCCGTATTTCCCAACCGAGTTTGCTGAGCGGTTGCAGAGAGCAGAGCCAACGAGCAGCGGCCTGCCCTAGCAGAAATGCCCAGTTTTGTGTAGCTTCAGCTCTGTTCCCATCACTGACCAATATTTTTGTTTGTTTTTTTAACCTTAAGTCTGATTAGCTTTTGAATGAGTGAGTGTACTTCATTTGTTATTTGAATTCACTAGTCCCCCTGTGACAGTGAATTCCCCTTTTCAGTTCATTTTGAGATTCATGTAACATAAATTTATTTTATTGTAATCAATAAGTTCACGGTTCTTTTCTTTGAGCTCATTTAACTGTATTAATGGCGTTTGATTTCTCCATATTGAGCTTAATTTAGTTTGCTACTCCCAGTTAGTGCAAATTTCTTATATTAATCACAACTGGTATTTAGGCCAGTACTTTTGTATCAAAACTTAAATCCATTGTGCCAGCCAGGAGTTACGCATCAGCAAGAATGTATTCATTATTATTATTATTTACTGATTGCCAGGGGATACAGACCACATTTTCTCAGAGGCCAACAATACTAATGATACAGTATTGGTGAGTAGATAGTCTCTGCTGAGTACTGTTGAGAAAGGTTATGGAATTCTCGTCCTTAGAGAATCGGTGAAGTAAGTCACATAAAGTCAAACTTACTACTTGATTTCACAAGTCAATTCCTTGTCTTTACTTCGAGTAAAATTTATACCAATTCTTAAATTTCACATCCCCCCGTGACATCTGGCGACCTCATTCCAGGATATTAACTCCTGGCTCTAAACTTATTAATGAAATAATACTCACTCACTCACACCTAGGTATTTGTTATCATTAAAGGCTATAGGCACTAGTCACAGATTCACTAGTCCCCCTGCGACAGTGAATCCTACCAGTTTATATAGATAAGACTAGTCACGAGTCACTAGTACCCCTGCGACAGTGAATCTTACCAGTTTAAGTAGATAATACTAGTCACGATTCACTAGTCCCCCTGCGACAGTGAATCTTACCAGTTTAACTAGATAAGACTAGTCATGATTCACTAGTCCCCCTGCAACAGTGAATCTTACCAGTTTAACCAGATAAGAATAGTCACGATTTACTAGTCCCCCTGCAATGGTGGATCTTACCAGTTTAACCAGATAAGACTAGTCACAATTCACTAGTCCCCCTGCGACAGTGAATCCTACCAGTTTAACGAGACAAAACGAGTCACAGTTCACTAATCCTCCTGCGACAGTGAATCCTCCTCCACAGGAGATGAAACGAGTCACAATTCATTAGTCTCCCTGTGACAGTGAATCCTCCTCCAGAGGAGATAAAATGAGTAACAACTCACTAGTCCCCCTGTGATGGTGAATCCTCCTCCACAGGAGATAAAACAAATAACAATTCACTACGCCCCCTGCGACAGTGAATCCTCCTACACAGGGGATAAGACTGGTCACCACCAGCCTGTGCCTATATTCTTTTCTTTCAATTATTGGCATTTCTCTGCGAAACAGCAGTCAGTACTCATTCTTTAGTCCACTCAGCCTTAGTTGAGTTAGCATCATGGCTACTAATATATATGTAGAGGATGCCAAGGATATGGGGCTTACCAGTCCCCAGGAAATTAAAGACTATGTGCTCTCACAGTACACTCTTGAACAGCAGCGTGAGAATGATGCCTGTGAAGAGCGTAAAATTCAACGTGAACATGAGCAAGAACAGCACGAGGAATGTGAGAGAGAGAGCGCGAACACAAGCGAGAACAATGCAAACACGAGCGTGCCGAGCGTGAGGCATGTGAGAAACATGAACTTGAGATGCTAAAGCTCAAGCGAGACTCCTTGGCTTCAGGCACATGTGGTGCAGCCGACCCGAGTGCCACGAGTGCTCTCGCAGCACATGTTCTGGCAACCCCGCACCTCAAGCTTCTTTCATATAAAGGTGAGTGAATAGAGCCAGTCATAGCTCGTTTTGAAGATATGGCACAGCTGTACCAGCTGGATGAGGCAGCTAAGTGGCTGCAGTTTCTTAGTTTGTTTGAAGGCCCTGCCCTTGATATTCTCCACACAATTCGTGGAGACAATCTCATGTATGAGATGATGATGGCTGCACTCATCAAAGCCTATGGTCTCACAGTTGACACAAGGAGCCAGTTTATGAGGGCACGTCTCCAAGAAAAGGAGACTGCTGTTCAGTTCCTCGACCATCTCGCTGCTTACTTAGATGAGTGGATGGAGAAAGATGAGACCCCTTGCATGCGAGAGGGTATAATTGACCTCATGCTGCGCATACAGCTAGAGAAGTCGTGGCCTGCTGAGCTTATGGTTCAGCTTAAGATCTGCCAGGTAAGGGATGCCAGCCAAATGGTGGAAAAGGCTGATGCATTCTTCACTGCATATGGGTACCAATCTCATAAGCAACAGACCTGGAACAGGAAAGCTGACAAGTCTTGGAAGCCATCCTCAACATCAAGGCCATTCTCAGAATAATGGCCACGGTCCAAACAAACCAAAGAAGAAGGACCAGGGACAAAATACACAGAAACCCAATTGGAAAAAGTACAAGCAGTACCCCAACCAGCAGCAGTATCCCAACCAGCAGCAGAGCAAAGACAAACCACATACCCCTCAGTCAGGACAATCAACTTTAGTGTATCAAAGGCAGGATGCAAACGCAGCCTTCATTCCACCACAAGCACACGGTGGTGCTGTCCCCATCAGTACAGGTACTTCCCCACAGTTCACTAGTCCCCCAGTGACAGTGAACTCTCCATCACAGGTGGTCAGTGCTCCAACTCCTCAGATGGTGAGCACGACCACTCAGGCATCTAGTTCCCAGGGCGCCACATTTGCTGCATCGTTTGTTCAGCAGTCTCATCAATGACTGGCGGCTATTGCCTCAGACCCAACCACCAGCAACACTGCCTTTCTTGCTCAGCCAGGGTTTGTGGGAGGTGTTTCCATAAATGTTCTGAGAGACAATGGTTCTTCAGGTTGCTCCGTCAAGCAGAGTTTAGTTCGGCCCGACGAGTACACAGGTAGGCAGATCTATGTTAGACTTATTGATGGATCAGTGAGATTGTTCCCTGAGACATCTATCCAGGTGGCATCTCCTTTCCATACTGGCTTGACAGCTGCTGTTGTCATGCGAGAACCTTTGTTTGACCTCATTATATGTAATATAACAGGCATCAAAAATAGTTGCACTGTAGATGTTGCTATTCAGACTTCGGCTGTTGCAGTAACACGAGCCATGGCCAAGGCTCCGAACCGTGTCACCCCATTGACCGTCGCAACGCTGCAAGATCTGATTCGTAGTCAAGATGTCATCCAAGAACAACAGTCTGACCTGACACTTGACTCAGTGCATAAGAAGCTGGAGGGTAATGTGATTAAGTATTCACAGGGAGGTCAAGCCAGGTTCCTTCGTAAGCGAGAACGGCTGTACCATGAGACAAACGCCCCAGGGTGAGGTTTGACTGCAGTTTGTCGTTTCCGCAAAGTATCGCCGAGCAGTGTTTGAATTAGGTCATTGTTCAGTGATGGGAGGTCACATGGGTCAAAAGAAAACCTCTGACCTTATCCATGCTGACTTTTTCTGGCCAAGAATGGGACAGGAAATAACTAGGCTTGTGCATTCCTGTGATTGAAACCAATGCCTATAATCTCTGAACTGTTCGAGAGAGTAGCAGTTGACATTGTTGGGCCAATCTCTCCTAGGGCTAGTGACGGATCAAAGTGTATCCTCACTATCGTTGATTTCAGCACACGGTGGCCTGAAGCTGTGGCCCTTAAGAACATAGAGGCCGTCACTGTTGCTGAGGCATTGATTGAATTGTTCTGTCGCGTAGGTATCCCCAAGGAGGTCTTAAGCAACCGGGGTTCACAGTTCACCTCTGTGATGATGAACGAAGCATTCAGATTGTTGTCCATCCGAGGCTTGTGAACTACGCCCCATCATCCCATGTGTAACGGGTTGTGTTAAAGGTTCAACAGGACTCTAAAGAAGATGCTTAACTGCATGGCTGCCAAACAGCCAAAGGAATGGCCGTGGTTCTTTTTGTAAATCGAGAAGCCCCTCAGCATTCTTTGAAGTTCTCACCTTTTGAACTGGTGTATGGAAGGTCGGTCCTTGGGCCATTTCAAGTCCTTCGTGAGTTATGGGACGATGAAGAACCTGACCCTGAAGTCAAGACCACCTACAACTAAGTCCTTGATTTAGCTGACCGCCTCCAGTCGATGTGCGAGTTAGCTAAAGAAGAATTGATCAAGGTGCTTGAAGTTCAGAAAGCTTATTGTGATAAGAAAGCAAAGCTTTGGAAGTTCAGTCCAGGCAATAAATGTTTGGTGTTACTCCCCACTGTTGGCACAGTGGAAGAGTCCATGTGATGTAGCAGAGCGCATTTCAGACCTCAACTACATAATTCAGATGGGGAATCTTCATAAAAGGTTCCACGTTAACATGTTGAAGGCTTATCATGAGTCAAACCCCGAGGAGACTGGCCCACAAGTAGCTGATGACAGTGACCAGCCACTGGAAGAAACCGGGGCAGCCACGGTGATCCCAGCTGATGACCATGATGACGAGCCCTTAACCGTTCAGTCCCGTCAGGAGGAGACTGTTGGAGATGTCTTACTTAACAATTACTTAGCATTAGGTGACCAGAATGCCATAAGGTCACTGTTCTGTCGGTATACTGATGTCTTCTCTGACCATCCTAAACTCGCAAAGGTTGAGTGTCACAAAATTGAGTTGACCAGCAATATTCCCATAGAGGTTAAGCCATGTCCAATTGCCATGCAACTACTGGATGCAGTAGACAAGGAAATCGCCAACATGGAGACTGCAGGTATTATTGAAAAGTCCTCATCTCCTTACTGTAGTCCAATGGTAGTAGTCCACAAGAAGGATGGTGGAATCAGGATTTGTGGCGATTATAGGAGGCTAAATGCAATCACCAAAGTGGGTGCTGAGCCAGTGGGTGACCATATTGCCATCTTCTCCAAGCTGGCAGGGTCACGATATTTCACGAAGCTCAATTTGGCAGAGGGTTTCTTTCAGATTCCCCTTCACCCCGAGAGCCGTCAGTTCACTGCCTTTGCTACTCCTAGGGGGTTGTATCAGTTTAAAGTCCTCCCGTTTGGACTTACCAATTCCCCAGCAGTATCCAATCATGCCATGAGACAAGTGCTCCATGGTATTGTAGGAGTAGAAATGTTCGTTGATGATGTTCTTGTTCATTCTGCTGTGACTCTTCGGTCTTGTAATATGTAAATCTTGAGATTTGGTTAAAGTTATTGTGCTAGTTGAAGACAGGAGATGTTAAAAATGAATACAGGGAGTTGATCTTGATTTATTATCTTCAAGGAAAGTCTAAGTTGAGCAGAGTATGTATTACACAGGAACGTAATTTACTAAGTCTCGTCGGACCCCTCTTCTTATTTCCTCTCTCCACTACCTGTTGGTTCTATGGCTAGCCCCTTTCTGATCTCTGATTTCTACATTCTCGTTTGGCAGGGCTCGTGTCACGTGGGCTAAACCGTCGTGTATGTATGTAGTGCTTCTGGTGCCCACTGTCATACTGTTCATTAAGTATTTGCTGAACTCATTTCCATTTGGTCGATTCTCCGTGACACACTTCCTATCTCACACCCTGGCTGATGCTTCTATCTATCTACTTATCTATCTGTCTATCTATCTATGAGTTGTATTATTATAATATGGAGACCTGACATCACTCGGTCATGCCAGCTTGCAGTCCTCCAACAGCAATTATTATTGGCATATGCTAATTTATTAATACATAACATTATTATAATATTGCATAGATATAATATTCATGTTAATATTGCAATGATCAAGTAATATTACATTTTAAACAAGTTGTATACATAATTGAACAAACGCAGTATAGTTAAATTGGTTATTGTATGACATATTGTAAGATGTGTATATATAACATTCATATGCATATATGCAAAAAAAAAAGTTCAAAGTTAAAATTATAGTAATTTTATATAGAGATAATGATACTGGTATACTTCTATATCATGTGTCATTTTTAAAAAATACTATATACAAAATATGTATACTTCATTCAGGGCAGTTTACTTGAATTCGTACTTTACCCCCATTAAATACTGACTCCAAGTTTGCAGTCCTTGCATGCATTCTGTGCATTGCGAACACCACTGCTGCAAATACAATACTGAAGATTATAAAGACAGTAGGTGCTGGGCTATACACATAATATAGGTTGAACATACTCGAACTCAAATCTTCCCAGGGCTTCATTGTTTCATAGATTAGTTGCATAGTTTCAAACTTAGGTGAAGTCAACTTAACACCTGTGGTCATGTTTAAGTCCATATCAGGCAGTGGGTGGAAATATTTGTGTGTGTGATTGAGGATGGCGCAGTGATGGATGGTGGATAAAGTGGACATGGATGGTGTAAATACCGCACAGCAGTCTGGTGCTATGTATAATCCTGATGCTGAGGTATGAGATGGTGGTACATCTGGACAGACTATGTAAACTGATGTGTTATGAGTGAAATTAAAAAAAACTGTGAGTGTCCGATGCGTTGATTGTGTACAAGCTTATCTGGAGCAAAAGTGAAGTTGCAGTAATTATGAATGTAGTGATTTCTTATGATAGACATTTCACAAGGGACTGTTTCAGTAGGCTGAAACGTGAAAATTTACGCAGGACAACGGTGAGCAGCATGTAAGGATGTGCGGCACTTTCGTTCAATTGTTGATTCACTTGTGAAAGTGACAGTGTTCCATCTCTTGGAGACCATGATGAGTTCGGTGTCTGTGTTGATGTTGATGATGACCAAAGTGTTGTTATTCTTAGAAGGGAAGGGGTGTATTTGGTGCACTGTGAACAGGTCGTCAGTTATGAATGGTTCATGAACTGCTTCTAATGTTGGTGTTAGTGTTGCATCTAAATATGAATAATATTGCATGAAATCCCTAATTCCGAACAAAGGCTACAATTTATGTTTATGTATGACTTGACTAATTATCTGACATAGCTCATGAACTAAACGTAGGTCTATTGTGATCTTGCCATTACCGGTATTCGAAATTCCTTGCATAAGTGCCCTGTAACGAACTCTGGTGTTGTCTAATTGGAGTAGAATTGTGTCAGTGTGTTCCGTGATGATGGAGATGTGTTGGAAAAGTGTTATGTTCCTTCCATGGCAATTATTTTTATCTACACTTTAAAGAGCTATGTTTTCCGCCTTTTTAGATTTTTCACGATTGTCTTCATTGCTGAGTTATGTCCGGCGATGAATTTATCTTGGTATGTTAGTACCTGAGCTATTTTATTAAATTTGTTGTTTATTTCTTGAAGGTCTTCCTCTGTAGCCAATCCAAAGAGGTTCCCAACAATTGCACCACCCAGGTCAAACAAACCACGCTTTTGGTGAGTACGTGTAATGTTGTTCGTGGTGCTCAATACCTCCGTTCCATGAGATGGGGATCTTGGATCATGATGAGCATAGTTGACTTTGCCTGTTCTATCCTCCATTTTGCTAACTTCACTATTTCATCCACTTCCTTTGTGTTTTGTGCTTGTGAAACATAGCCTCCTGTCATGATGTCCAGGGCCCTCATGGCTTTGGCGATGTTCTCTACATAAGAAGGTAATTCGTATAAGTAATCCAAACTGATTTCAGTACTCATGACATCTTTTACGACTGACGTCGTGGCCGTTGGAGCCTTGAGGCATCCTTGCCATACTATGTGTTGGGGTCTAAGCGAGCATATCCTCTTGCCATGTAGAGGAGAATCCATAGTATAAGTCCCTTTATCATTACCTACTGACAAAAAAAAAAAAAAAAATCTATTAATTTTCTAATATGGTCATGCTGTGGTCGATGATAGCGATGATGTGCATTACGGTTGACTAACGGAGAATAACTTGCTTGTTATTTCATTTATAGAAGGAGTTTAAATCGATATTTAAATCTCGTAAATGATGTACTGTAGATTTTTTTTGGAACAGCTGCACATATGTTTGATTATTTGGTATATGACATTAATTTATTTTTGTAATTATTGTTGTTTTCGTGATTGGTTTCATGGGTTTGTTCGGTTGTTCAATGGTATCCAAGGCTGTATAATTATTGGATAGTTCCCTTGAAACTCGTTTTAAATGCTCAATATGAACTTGTTTCTCTTCGTCACTTCACAGTGACCTAATTAGAACTTTGCTTTTATGTTAATTACTCTGTATGGGCCCTTAAATTCCGGGGATAATTTATTGTCTCTCTTATGAATGATACCATAGACAATGTCTCCAAAGCTGATAGGCAAGTTTCATGCCTTCTTATTAAATGCCTCCGTCATTTTTTCCTTGGACATCGTTGTTTTTTTAGTCTTTTATGCATGTCCTGGAATTCACGTAAACAGAGTTTAGAGTAATCATCGTAGTTGTATATGGACAGATTTTCACCTACAATTTCATATGGTCGGTTTTTATCTGTCCCATATATAATGAAATGTGGTGTGTCCCCTATGGATTTATTTATAGATCCATTAATTGAGGCTTCTGCTCTGGGAATCCAATCATCCCAGCTTGCATAATTTTCATGGAGTATATGTCGTAGTACATCTAATACTTTTTGTTTTGTCTCTACTAACCCACTGGATGCTGGGTGATAGGCTAAAACGTTAACCTTTTTGATGTTGTATTGTTTACATATTTTTTGTAAGATATCAGAATTAAATTCACCTCCATCATTGCTTATTAGTACCTTTGGGGTAGTAAAGCGACATATTACATGATCTATTATTGCCTTTACTACTGTCTCTGCTGTTTTATCATTAATTGGGGCTAAAATTACATAATGGGCAAAATGATCTGTTGCTACAAATAGATATTAGTTATTATTGTATGAAAATGGCATCTTGAGTAAATCAACAGCGACAACGTCCCATGGTTGATGTGGTACAGGGTAATTACCGATAGGTGCAGGTGTGATTGGGTATCCTTTGTGTTTTGCACATGATTCACATCCGTCTCTATGACTGTTTATATCTTTTCGTAATGATGGCCAGTAATATAACAACTGGGCTTGTTTGAATGTCCTATCCTTTCCAGGATGTCCTGCATGTGGGCTATCGTGTATCGATCATAATACTTGGCGTATCATGTCATTAGGTACCACTAATTGTTTATTAATTCTTCGGTGTTTTGGTTGTCCTGGGTTGATCCTGTATAAGGCATTATTGATTAGTGTGAATTGTTCTAGAGGTACATGTAGTTTGGGTAATTGTATGTCATCTCCACTTTCTAACTTGTATATAACTTTAGACCATGTTGGATCAAGTCTTTGTGCTTTCACGATTTCATCGTGGTTTGGGATGTTTCCTTTGAGATCTAATGCCGCGACCTGAATTGTTGGGTTCCTGGATAATGCATCAGCTACTAGATTCATTTTGCCTTGTATGTAATGAATATGTACATTGTAGTTTTCAACTTTACATTTCCATCTTGCTCTCCTCCCAGAGAGGAGTTTTTCTTTAAACATACCCACTAGCAGTTTATGGTTGGTGAATAAGTGTATTTCGTAACCATATACCAAATCTCGAAACTCTTGTAATGCAAAAACCACTGCAAGTGCCTCTAAGTCTGTAGTGCAATAATTTTTCTCTGCGCCTTTTATTTGTCTGCTGGCAAATGCAATTGGTTGATTCTGTCCTCTTTTACTGTATCTTCTTGCATCAATACAGTCCCTAATCCTTTAACTGATGCATCTGTACAAATAATAAATAGTTTTATGAAACCCAGATATGCCAAACATGGTGCATTTGTAAGTTTATTTTTTAATTTGTTAAATGCTTGTTTTTGTTCTTCTCCCCATTGGAATATAGCATCTTTTTTGAGTAGTTGGAATAGAGGAACGGCTATATGAGAGAATTGTTGTATGAATGACCTATAGTACCCTGCTAGACCTAAAAATTGTCTGACTTCGTCAGTCGTAGTGGGTTCAGGGAAGTCTTTCACTGCCTGTATTTTATCATCCCACCGCTGCAACCAACTATACATATGCGACTCTTTGGTCTTGTAATATGTAAATCTTGAGATTTGGTTAAAGTTATTGTGCTAGTTGAAGGCAGAAGTTAAAGATGAATACAGGGAGTTGATCTTGATTTATTATCTTCAAGGAAAGTCTAAGTTGAGCAGAGTATGTATTACACAGGAACGTAATTTACTAAGTCTCGTCGGACCCCTCTTCTTATTTCCTCTCTCCACTACCTGTTGGTTCTATGGCTAGCCCCTTTCTGATCTCTGATTCCTACATTCTCGTTTGGCAGGGCTCGAGTCACGTGGGCTACACTGTCGTGGAAGCTTCTAGAACCCTGTATATGTATGTAGTGCTTCTGGTGCCCACTGGCATACTGTTCATTAAGTATTTGCTGAACTCATTTCTTTTTGGTCGATTCTCACTGACACACTTCCTATCACACACCCTGGCTGGTGCTTCTATCTATCTATCTATCTACCTATCTATCTATCTATGAGTTGTATTATTATCATACGGAGTCCTGACACTGCTACGTTGGAGGAGCACCTCAGACTATTGGAGATTGTCTTCAGTAGACTTCACAGTTTCAACATGACTGTGAAGCCTAGCAAGTGTAAAATTGTGCACAGTGAGGTGGAGTTCCCCAGACATATTGTTGGCAACAATTGCTACAGATGTCAGGGTGATAAGATCAGAAAGTTTTGGGAAGCGCCGAGGCCTGTGACCAAGAAAGAGGTTAGGGCATTCCTCGGTCTAGTGGGGTATTATAGAAGTTTTATCCCCAATTTTGCTCTCATTGCCCAACCGTTGTATGAGGTGCTTCGGAAACTTGCTCCAAATACCACTGAATGGGGAGAAGTGCAAGAGAGATCTTTTGCCACCCTCAAGAATATGCTGTGTAAGAAGCCTATCTTGCAGTTGCCTGATTCCAATAAACCTTTCGTACTGCACACTGATGCTTCACAAGGTGAAGTAGGTGCCGTACTAATGCAAGAATTGGAAGGTGGAATTTTCCCAGTGGCGTAACACAGCCATAAGGAAAAACCTGCCGAGAGGAATTACAGTACTGTTGAGAAGGAACTCTTGGCCATGGTTGATGGTGTTAAGAAATATTACTACTATTTATATGGAGCACCATTTACTCCGGAAACTGATCATATCCCACTCACTAGTCTCAGCACAACTAAGACAGCTAATGCAAGATTGACACTCTGGACACTGTATTTGCAGCAGTTTAACTTTGTTGTGAGATACATCAAGGGAAGTGACACTGTAGGCACAGACCTGATGTCTTGCCTGCTAACTGATGACTAACGGGCAACTGTTGTACATTGGGGTCCACAAGACAGGGGTCCTGAGAGATTTGAGTAATCCAAGGCCTAGCTTGGCTCCCAGTATTTTTCTCGTAGGTCACATAGGACACATTGTGTCCAGAGTCTGTACATACATACGTACCATAGCTTAAGGGAAAAGTTCAAGACCCCCACAGAGGCAATCCGAGGTTGTGTCTGAATTACCTCATGGTGTCTCAAGCTGTGGGCCTATCTGAGGATTCCTGGAGAATGCACATTATCCACATGAATGTTCACACCACGTTGGGTGTTAAAATGTAACCTGCCCGAGATTGCATAGGGATTCTCAGCTTGCCGATATTAATCATAAGTGTAGGTTTAACCAGTAAACTATTGGCCGTCCTCAGAGATTCATGCAATCCAAGGACTAGCATGTTTCCTGGTTAAGAATCTAGACTTAACCAGTAAACTAAAGGGGTCCTCAGAGATTTATGCAATCCAAGGACTATGTTTTCTGGTTAATAATGTATCCATTAAGAAAATAATAGTGTACTTTTTGTACCATATGTACTGACTACTAGGCAGAGAGAAAAATTGTAATTTAATAAAAATTGTTTGTTGCACTGATATTTTTGATGCTTTACCTTGATTGATATCACAGGTACAGTTGACGGGTGTAGCAGCTTTGCCGTACAGATCAGCTGATTGTCTGCCACATGCTGCCACCTCTTCTTTTCTGCCTCATCGTCTCCATTTACTATTAATTTGTATTATATCATTTTACACATAGGTACAGTTACATTAAAACTGTCACATCTACACCGTGTATTACATAAACCATGCTACTTAACAATTTGTTGTTAACCTTTTAAACGCGGCCATGAACAGTCGACCTCCCCCGAGTGGAGGGTTGTATCGCGGTCTGAGTACCTGTAGGGAAATATTAGCCAAAAATCAGAGATTAACCCTGGAACATTATACTTGGTATGGCAGATAGTACTTACATTCAGCTTTCTCCAGAGACAGGTGTTGAGCCTTCGTGGACTACCCGAGGACTTGTGGAGACTTGCAAAGTTGGGTAACCAAATCTTCACTTTCACACCTCCAGCAACCCGGTTTCCCCTCTACCACAGCCTCATTCTGTCACAGTAAACTTTATACTACAACGTAAAGGTAGTTTGGAATCCGTATTTGTACAATAAGCACTGAAAATAAGGCTAAAATCAAAGGAGCGTACAGCCGACATGCAGCGCGGCGGCGATCTTCCCATCACTCAACAAACATTTCCATTTTCACAGTTAAAAACATGTATACTACATTATTTTCAATCATATTACTTCCCAAAAGATCACCGCGGCGTGCTTTTTATTCTGCCTTACGCCCGTTACTTTATTCTCGTTCCTGTCGGCCACTTGCACTGACTCGGAAGAGCTAGAACTCGCCATAATGTCACTTTGAAAGCCTGCGGTAAACTGACGCTAAACAGGGGCAAACCGTGTAAAAAAAAAGTTAGTGTTACAACTGGGGACACAAGCGTTTCCTATTAGCATAAACTGCTTGTGAGAGGAGAGCGCAGATTTACAGTTCTGAGCAGTCAGAGCGCTGCCATGTATCACAGCCAGGCTGGCCGGGCCGTGGTGGGGGAGGAGGGGGGAAAAACGCGATACTTGGCAACACTGGAGGTCAGTAGTACAAAGATAAAGTATGCTAATTGTAGCTAAAGGGTGGTGGTACTGATAGACAATACCAGCTGGAACATCCTTGCCTGCGTTTATTCAAAATTAACTCGAATCACAAATGCGACGATCCGCCGTTATGTCCTTTTTGGCGAGCGTCGCAAACGCAATGATCCGCGTTTAAGGGTTAATGTAAATGTAGTGAACTTTCGCTCAGTTTGACCTGAGTACAGGATTTTCACCATTGTTATGGAGTTTTTTCCCTCAAGCTTGCTTCTATTAAGGTAAATATGAGGTTTTTACACTCACTGGTGACAGTGATTTTCTCCTGTAGCAGGATAGTACACACACCACAGTGTGAATCTTGTGTGACTGAGTTGGGATGTAAATGTCACCGACTGTTACATTTTCTATGAAAAATTTCATTTTGATGGGGCGTAATGTCATGAATTAATTCACGACATTGTATTGGCATCATTTAAGAAAACGTCTGAATTTCATTGAAATGTGCAAACTTTCACTCAGACCGTTAACTGCCTCCCTTTTGTAGTCAGATTGTAATGAGTTTTCATAAACCTTGTCTTTGTTTTCAAAAGTGACTGTCTTTCTGTATAGACAGTGTGTTTCACTGAGCGAAAATTTTTGTGTAGTTGTCGTTTTCACACTGCCTCTTAACCGTTAGGTTGAACCACGCTCATCTCTCGTGCTTTGTGCCCCAGCTTGCTTACTTCAGTCAGTCAGCTTCAAACCGCCATGAGAGTAGGGTCGTTTGTGCCCAGCGTAGAGAGCAGCGTCTCCGTTGTACAGCGATTTCTGGATCTCTCCACCTACGGTGATCAGCGTAGCGGACAAGCAGTGAATAGCAGCGCCTGGTGTTCAACAGACAGACGCCCAGTCTTTCATAGCTTCAGCTCCATTCCCTCCACTGACCATTATTTTCCTTCGTTTTCTTAGCCTTAAGTCTGATTAGCTCTTGAATGAATGAGTATATTTCCTTTGTTATTTGAATTCATTAGTCCCCCTGTGACAGTGAATTCCCCTTCTGAATACATTTTTGAGATTCATGTAACGTAAATTTATTTCATTGTAATTAATAAATTTACAGTGCATTTCTTTGAGCTTAATGTAATGTATTAATGGTGTTTCATTTCTCCATATTGAGCTTAATTTACCAGTTAGCACAAACTTTTTATATTAATCACAACTGGTATTTACGTCAGTTCTTTTGTATCAAAACTTAAATCCGTTGTGCCAGCCAGGAGTTAAGCATCAGCAAGAACTTGTTCATTATTGTTAATTATTGATTGTCAGGGGGTAATGATCACACTTTCGCAGAAGCTAACAGTACTAATGATACAGCATTCGTGAGTAGATAGTCTCTGTTGTTTACTGCTGAGAAAGTTTATAAAATTCTCGTCTTTAGAGAATTGGCAAAGTACGCCAGTATAAAGTAAAACTTACTACTTGATTTCACAAGAAATTCCTTGTGTTTACCTTCGATTAATATTATCATTCTATTCTTAACCCTATCAGGTTTCTGGGCCAGGCAGATTACGTCTGTGCCAGAGTCAGCCATTCACGCTGACCCACATCCTTGTGGCCCGATATTTTACATTTGATTGTTCTGTGTAAATACACTTTTCATGACAGAATGTTGGTTTTGGTGTCATTTGAAAGCTGAATAGTTGTACTTTATACCAGTATGTTCAAAAAAGGAGAACAAAGAAAATAAAATGTCAAAATGATGAGTTGAAGTTAGGCAAAAAGCAAAAATTTTATACCTCTCTGTAGAAAAATATTCTGCAAAAAATAATGTGTAAAGATATGTAAATTTGGTTTAAACCATGCAAAAATACAAAAATTACCTTTACAATGATATCTATCTATCTATCTATTGCCAGACGCCTCAATCCCGTTCGGGGTGGCCACAAACAAATCGCCTCCACGTCACCCTGTCCCCCGTCATTTCACTGCCCCGCTCCCAACTCACACCCCCTCTCTCATATACTTCTCCACTCCATCCCTCCATCTCATCCTCGGCCTCCCCCTCCCTCTTCCCCCCTCCACCTCACTCACATACACTCTCTTCGTCAGTCTTTCA
The DNA here is from genome assembly GCF_032717465.1 of Coenobita brevimanus. NCBI lineage: Eukaryota > Metazoa > Arthropoda > Malacostraca > Decapoda > Coenobitidae > Coenobita > Coenobita brevimanus. Next base: position 7,636,525 of record NC_137039.1, read on the forward strand.
CCCTCCATCCTCTCAACATGGCCAAACCACCTCAGTGTATTCCTCCTAAAGCTTCCTATCACATCCACATCCACTCCACAACGCTCCTTTACATCCTCATTTATCAGCCTGTCTCTCCATGTGACTCCACAGGCTCTTCTTAAATAACTCATTTCCACTGCTCTCACTCTTGACTTGTGTCCTTCCAACAACATCCAAGCTTCACTTCCATACGTTAGAGTTGGTATCACAATACTGTCATGTAGTAACTTTTTCACTTCCATGCTCACTTCCCAGCTTCTTATCACTGCTTTCAAGGAACCAGCAACCTTTTTTCTCTGCTGTACCCTTTCAAGCACTTCACCCTCCAAACTTCCATCCTTACTCATCACACTACCCAAGTACTTAAACGTACTCACATTTTCCAATTCACCTTTAGATTCCGTTTCTTACACACTCTTCCAAACTCATCCACCAAATCTTGCAGCTCTCCTTCGTCTTCACTCAACAACACAGTATCATCTGCAAACAATAGTATAGGGAGTTTCCAAGCACTACCCTCTCTCACCAGGGTCACTCCAATTTCCATTACCCTACCTTGTACCTCTTTTATTACCCCATCCATGTACAGATTGAACAACCATGGAGACATGACACATCCCTGTTTCAACCCAACCTTCAAAGAGAAAAATTCACTCAGTTCACCATCCACACTCACTGCAGCCTTAGTACCATCACACATACTCTTCACAGCATTCAACAACTTCCCATCTACTCCATATATTCTTAATACTTTCCACAATCCTTGTCTATCCACCCTGTCATATGGTTTCTCCAAATCCCTGAAAGCTGCATACAACTTCTTTCCCTTCTCTAGAAACTTTTCCACTAAAGATCTAAGAATGAATATCTGATCTACACAACCTCTTCCTTTCCTAAAGCCTCCCTGTTCTTCTCCAACTAATTCCTCTGTTTTTTCTCTAACTCTGTTAATAAGTATCCTACCATACACTTTTCATATTATATTAAGAAGACAGATGCCCCTATGATTACCACACACTTCTTTTTCCCTTTTTCCTTTGTACAAGGGAATAATTATACCTGACTTTCAATCCTCCGGAACTCTACCTTCCTCCCAGGCCAATCTGCACATTTTCCACGTCCATTCTACTACTATTTCTTCCCCATGCTTCAGCATTTCACCACACATTCCATCAATTCCTGGGGCTTTCCCCAATTTTACTTTCTTCATTGCTTCCACAACTTCTATCCTGCTGATTTCTTCCTGTCTTCTCACCTCCCTCCTCCTCCCAGCCATTCCCCAGCCACTTATACTTGCATTACTTCCATCCTCTATGTTCAACAATTCCTTCAAGTGTTCTCTCCATCTGCTCACCTTTTCTCCCTTCTCCACTAGTAATCTACCATTTTCATCTTTCACTCCCCTGCTAACTTCACTTCCACCCTGTCTTACTCTTTTCACCTCTTTCCAGAACATTTTCTTACAGTCCCTCCACTTTACACTCAAGTTCCTTCCAAATTCCTCATCCGCTCTCTTCTTACTCTTTCATGCTAATCTTTTCATCTCTCTCTTTCTACATATAACTCTCTCTTCCGCCTCTCAACTTCTTCCACGCCCCTATTTCTCATCCATTCATTGTATGCTTTCTTCTTTTGTGCAACAGCCTGTCACACCTCTTCATTCCATCACGCTGTTCCTTGCACACCCTTCCGTCTTCACTTCATCCCACACACCACATCACATGCTGCACATATTTCTTCTGTAAATATCCTGCACACACCTTCCACGTCCCCCATCTGCTCCAATTCATATTTACCCAATCGTTCCTCCACTTCTCTTTTATACTCTGCCTTTTTCTCATCCTCTTGTAACCTTTCCACTCTCCTTACAAATACTCCTTCTTCCTGTCCTTCCCTTCTTCTATTTCTCGATCCTAATTGGACCTTGATATATAGATTATGGTAATTTTTGCATTTCATAGGGCAGTAAAGTGAAAGGAAAGAAATGCACAATTTTATTTTAGTCTCGGGCGCATATTCACTTCGCGATGGTTTTCTTTGATCGGTCAGTGTAAATACACTTTTTATGATGGGTTGCTAGTTGTGGTCTTATTTTAAATCTGAATAGTTGTACTTTATCATGGAATGTTCATAAAAGGAAAACAAAGAAAATAAAAAGTCAAAGTGACAAGTTGAAGTTAGGCAAAAACCTAAAATTTTATACCTTGCTGTAGAAAAATAATCACCAAGAATAAAGTTATAAAGAAACAAAGCCATGAGTCGACCAGATGTGCAGTGCCGCCACACATAGAGCAACCATTCCGTGACATCAAGCTTGAGCCTCTTTGTTATGATGCGTAAATGCGATTTATGGTGAATATTTTACAAAAGCTTCTTAAAAAGACGATTAAAAGCGTCATCCGAATCTCTGAGGTTGGATTTGAAATGACGATCGAAATAGTCATTTGAATCTCAAAGGGTTCATTTTACATCCGCTCGTGACACGTCCCACAGACTGTGTGGCAGTGGCACAGAGACGACATGGGTTTCGTATGAGCGGCTGCTGGTTTGTGATGTGAGCATGGATGTGGGCAGCTCTGTTCTCTGGCCTTTATCCAGCTACTGTTCTTTCACTCAGTTCGTGTGTGTGTGTGTGTTCTTACCTAATTGTATCTTTACAGGAATGAGTCAAGCTCGTACTGTCCCGTGTCTTAAACCATATTTATCGTGCATATCCTTAAATTTGTGAATTGTTTTGGCACACACTATTTCATTCGGTAGTGCATTCCATTGATCGATTGCTCTGTTTGGGAAACTGAATTTACTTACGTCTTTATCACCTCTCTTCTTATGCAGTTTTTTGCAGTGTCCTCTTGCTGATGCTTCTCCATAAGTTAAGTAATCATTTATGTCTATTTTCTCCTTCCCTGATATGCACTTATATAGCATTATCATGTCACCTCTTTTCCTTCTCTCCTGTAGTGTTGGTAGATTCAGTTTATTTAGTCTTTCTTCGTAGCTTAGGTCCCTTAAGCTTGGTATCCATCTTGTAGCGGCCCTTTGAACTTTTTCAATCTTGTCTATGTGCTTTTTGAGATGAGGACTCCAGACTACTGATGCATATTCCAGGGTTGGTCTAATGAATGATGTTATTATCCTTCTTAGCATGTCTTCATTTATGTATGTGAATGCTATTCTCATATTTGCAAGCAGTGTATACATGTTCCGTACCTTCTCGCTGATGTGGTCAGCCGGAGATAGTCTGTTATTGATGATCACACCTAGGTCTTTCTCTCTTTCTGATGTGTATAGGGTTTTATTTCCTAACTTATAATCCCAATCAGGTCTTTTTCCACTTTTACCAAACTTGATTACATGACACTTGTCCACATTGAATTCCATTTGCCATGTACTACTCCATTCATGAAGTTTATTTAATTCTTCTTGTAGCTCTTTACAAGAATCTGTGTTAGTAATTCTCCTTTGTATTTTTGCATCATCTGCAAAGATATTCAGATAGCTCTCATTTCCAGTGTTACTGTTTATATCATTTATATACACTAAAAACATGATTGGTGCCAGCACTGAACCCTCTGGTACTCCACTAGTCACTTCTTTCCATGATGAGTAGTTTCCTCTTAGTACTGTTCTCATTTCTCTTTTTATGAGAAAGTCTTGCATCCAACAAAACAGTTTGCCTCGAATTCCTCCTTGATGGTACAGTTTCCATAAAAGTCTTTGGTGTGGTACTGTGTCAAAAGCTTTCTTGAAATCTAAATAGATACTGTCCACTCATCCTTCCCTTTCCTGTATTGTGTTTGTTACTGTCATAGTAGCTCAACAGATTAGTAACACATGATTTTCCTTTTCTGAAACCAAACTGTCTTTCTGTTATCATACTGTGTTCTTCTAGATGATTTACCCAAGCTTTTCTTATAAGCTTTTCAAATACCTTGCTTACAACACTGGTCAGTGATACTGGTCGGTAGATGAGTGGATTTTGTCTATTTCCTTTCTTGAATAAGGGGACAATATTTGCTTTTTTCCAAACATCAGGTAGTTTACCTTGACTCAGGGATTTCTTGAAAATTAAAAATAATGGTTTACTTAACTCCTTTGCACATTCTCGTAGTACCCAACATGAAATTTCATCAGGACCACTTGCTTTTCGTCTGTCTAATCTACTTAACTCCTCCTGTATTACTTTTTCTGCTATTTGTATATCTGGTAGTATGTGTGGACATGCATGTTTAGTCCCTCTCAAAATTTTTCTCTTCTGTAAAAACTAATTGGAAATTCTTATTTAGTGCTTCACAAATATCTTTCTCTTGTGTATAAGTGATTCCCTCTTCCGTAATTGTTTGTATTATATCTTTTACTTTGGTTTTGCTTCTGATATAGCTGTAAAACAGCTTTGGTTGATCACTACTTTTATTTATTATATCCTCCTCAAACTGTTTTTGGGCTTCCCTCCTTATTCTTGTATAATCGTTTCTTGCCTGTTTGTAATTATTATACGCCCTTTCACTATTATGTCTTCTGTATCTATTCCACAAGAAATCTCTTCTTTCTTTTGATTTTTTACATTCCGTATTGAACCATTTCCGTATTTTCTTATCTGCTTCTTTGTGCTGTGGGATATACTTCTGGCCTCCTATTTCATAAAATTCACAGAACTTTTTATATACATCATTTAAATCTTGTCCTCTAAGCTCATTTTCCCAATCAACTTCTAATAAATACTTCCTTACGTCTTGATAATTTCCCTTTTTATAGTTTAGGCTCTTTTTGTAACTGTCATTGCTGTTTACTATGTCATATGCTATCCTGAAGTTATAATTTAGTACTGCATGATCGCTTTTGCCGAGTGGAGGGTGATATATTAAACTGTCAATATCATTTTCTTGCCTTGTAAATATTAGATCTAGCACTGAAGGTACATCAAGTCCTCTTTTTCTGGTGGTCTCCCTCACATGTTGCGTTAGGAAGAACTCTTGTACGAGATCCAGGAGCTTTTGGTCCCAACAGCTTTCTTGGCTAATTACATCTAGAGTATTCCAATTCACATTTGTAATGAAATCCCCAGTCAGTATAATTCTTTCTGATTTCTCTTCCATTTTATGTAGTAATGATCTTAAACTCTAAATTGTACTCTCTGCCAGGTCCTCATATTCATCTCTTTCCCATGTGTTTGATCTGGGTGTCATGTACAAATTGGCTACAATTACTTTACCTTCAGATGTGTTGATCTCTACTGCAATCAGTTCTACTTGTAATGGTATATCTAGTTTTATTTCATTGACTTTTAGATTTTTCTTAGTTAATATTATAATTCCTCCTCCTTTTTTTTAATTTGTCTCTTCTCCATATATTGTATTCCTCTAAGTTTAGTATGTCATTGGATATCCTTGGTGTTAATTTTGTTTCAGTTAGGCATATTATTTGTGGTTCATTTTCTATGACATAATCATTCATCTCTAGTAATTTAGATACCATTCCATTCACATTTGAGTACATCAACTTTATCATCTTGTTTATATACTTGTCATGACATGGTTCTACTACCTTCCTCCTTTTTATTCCATCCTGTTTGTGTACCACTTTCGTACCTGCAATCCTATTACTTTGTAAAAAAATTTCTTCTTCTCCTCTTCTGATCTTCCCTCATTTTTTGTTTTAGCTTCCTCCCTTTTCTCTTTCAGTAATTCCAGTTCCTCTTGTGTTAGGCATCTTTTTATCCATACATTTTTGAACTCCTCTTTTTCCATAAGATTCTTTGCATTTTTTAGGATCTCTTCCACAGTGTTTACACTCTGGAAAGTCACCTTTAGAGGTCTTGTCTTGCTTTTCTCATATTCCCCTGACCTTTTGTGTTCCTCTATGTCTTTACTACAGATTTCCTCTGATACTTCTCATTACATTTGCCATCTCCTTTTTGTCTTTTGTGATCTTGTTTTTTACTTCTTCCTCTTCTATACCAGTGATTACTATAGATTTGTTTATATCTACTGAATCTCTGACTAACTTTGGATTGTTTTGGATTATTCTTTTCATTTCATTTTTAATGCTTTTTTCCTCCACCCTTGTTTCTAAGTCTTTCTTTACTTTCACCATTTCAGCATACGTGGTTTCCACATCATTTTTGTAGCTTTGCACAGCTTCATTCACCTGTGTTATCTTCTCATCAGTATCACTGCTCTGGTCCATAAGACTGCTTACTTGCCTAATTGTCTCTGTGTCATTATTTAACTCTTCCATAACACTCCCGTGATTGACTACTGTACTGTACTTCCCATTTCACTCATTTTCTTCCTAAGTGTACTTAGTTCCACTGTTAGTTCACTGATGGTTGTGTCTTTCTTATTGGCCTCCCTTCCTAGTTTTTCTATTTCTTCCTTTTGTAAGTGCATCTGCTTCTTTATTTCATCAATTTCATTTTTGAAAGCCATTTCTAGTTTGTTTACACGTTCAACCAGTCTATTGTGAGTCTCCACTTCAACCAGTTCTTGGTAGAAATCATCATTTTGCTTTTCGCCTTTATCCCTTTTCTTTTCCAAATTCGTTTTACTAAAGTATGTATCCATTTTGCAATACTAAATGTGCAGAGCATGTACTTACAATCCCCACGTTGTTGTAGTCTAAACAAACCTCAGATGACTCAGCGTATTCTTTCATCTTGCTTCTCTTTCCTGTTTGAACAAGTCTTGTTTAAACTTATTATTTTTTTCCTTTTAATAATGAAAAATCATTTAGTCTAACCTGGTACAGAGCTTGACTCATACAAAGATACTAATTTAGGTAATGCCACTGGCCGTGTTGGTTCGGTACGGAGCGCCGATGGCACACGTCCGCCTCGGTTGAATCCCTGTGTGTGTGTGTGTGTGTGTGTGTGTGTGTGTGTGTGCGTGCACCTTTCTCTCTCTCTCTCTCTCTCTCTCTCTCTCAGAGAGAGAGAGAAAGAGAGAGAGGAAGAACAGCAGCTAGATAAAGGCCAGAGAACAAAGCTGCATTGATAGGTATGGATGACACTTCTCTTTATGACCGTTACAAGGTACTTTGTATTCATAAAATTTAATGACAGAGAAAAGAATTCTGTAGGTGACAATACTCAAATGCATAAGTATATTTTTACTGATGATATGTACGACATAAACATACTTTTATACTGTCACTAAACAACTTTAATATTAAACATTTGCAGATCAATTGACAATCATAGTAATAGCACGTCAAGATGAACGCATATTACCAACATTTGCACCACTATTTATTAAGCCTTACAGTCCCCGTACAATATTCCATAGAAATACTGTAGTGCATCATGAACTGTAACATGAAAAACGGGGGCTTTTCCCGAAACATCAAAGATATTAGAAACGAAACTGTCTGAACGATGTGTTAATATTCTATTCACATGCAGATATGACCGTAGGAACATCTGCGAGGAGGATAGATGTGGACACGTCACAGTCAATATCTGGGAATGGGTGTGCATCCACGGCATGGGTGACGTCACCAGCACAGAGTAGAGGTTCACTGCTGAAAAATTCATTGAAATTTTGCAGGATTTTTTTTCTCACATCTGTTCAGGAGGGGAACTAACTGTTTCCTCTCGGCCCTATAATTTTTGTTCAGGACTGCTGCCCCATCCACACAGCGAGGAGAGGCTCTGAATGGTTTAGAGGTCGACAGGACCTGCAGCTGCTTGACTGGCCCACTAAGGGAGCAGACATGAACCTCATCGAAAATGTAGGAGGAAATATGGTTAACTGTTGGAAGCCTGAGATTGAACGAACACTACTGGCTCACATCCATGCTCACATCACAAACCAGCAGCAGCTCATACGGAACCCATGTTGCCTTTATGCCAAACAGACTGCGGGAAGTGATCAAGAAGGAAGGTGGGTGAACTTCCTACTAATAAATGGGTTCCATACAAATGTTATGTGTGTTTTGATTATCCTCTGATTATAATGGACATTACTCCATACAGTATAACTACCTAAGAATGACTTTAATAGCTTAATAAAACTTATTGAGAATATAACTGATACACTACTTTCTCTATACTCATTTCAAAGCCAAAGGTGGCTGTTGTGTATATATACGCAACGACTTATCTTGCTCTCGTGTTCCTGAACTCGATTCTTCTGAATTCTCTACACTCTGGCTTCGGCTTTCCTGTCATTCTCTGACTAAATATATCTGTGCTGTTTACTTATCCCCTAATTCTACTGACTATCAAAAATTCTTCAACTATCTTACTTCTACGATGGAACACATTCTATCCATTTCTCCTTTCTTTGAAATCTCCATTCTAGGAGATTTCAATGTTCACCACCACCTTTGGCTCTCCTCTCCTTTCACGGATCCACCTGGTGAACAAGCCTACATCTTTTCTATCCTTAATGACCTAGAACAGCTTGTACAGCACCCTACCCATATCCCTGACCGCCTTGAAGAGAGCTCCAACATACTTGACCTCTTCCTCACAACTAATCCTTCTGCTTACTCTGTTAATCTTTTCTCCCCATTGGGCTCCTCCGATCACAACCTTATTACCTTAACCTGTCCTATCACTCCGGTACGGCCTGTGGACCCTCTAGGGAAAGTCGTCTGTGGCATTTTGGAGCCGCGGACTGGGAGGCCCTCAGGCAGTACTTCTTTGATTTTCCCTGGAATGATTATTGCTTCCATGGCCGGGAGCCATCTGAGTGTGCCTTGCGCATTACGAAGGTTATTCTCTCAGGCATGGAAGCATACATTCCTTTCTCATATCCTTTGACTAACGCAAGAAAGCCTTGGTTTAATCACGCTTGTTCTAATGCTGTCTGCAACAAGGAGAGGGCCTACAAAAGGTACCGGAGCCAACTCACCCCTGAATCACATCATCTTTACGTTTTTGCCCGGAATCGTGTTAAGTCTGTTCTTCGCTCCACTAAAAATAATTTCATCCATACTAAATGCTCTCAACTCTCCAACTCGAATTCTTCTTGCTCCTTCTGGCACCTTGTCAAAAATCTTTCTAACAACTTTACCTCATCATCCTTCCCTCCTCTTTTCTACTCTGATGGTTCTGTAACTATTTCTTCTACTGATAAAGCAGATCTCTTCGCACAGACTTTCTCCTCCAATTCCACCTTAGACGATTCCGGTGCTGTTCCTCCATCACTTCCCCCCACTGACTTCCTCATGGCTGACATTAAAATTTCTTCAGTTGATGTATTTTCTGCCATCACTGGCCTCAGTACTAACAAGGCATATGGGCCTGATGGGGTCCCTCCTGTTGTTCTCAAGAACTGTGCTTCTGTGCTTACACCCTGCCTAGGCAAACTCTTTCGCCTTTGTCTGTCAACTTGTACCTTTCCTTCTTGCGGGAAGTTTGCTCTCATTCAGCCAGTCCCAAAGAAGGGTGACCACTCCCAACCCTCCAACTATCGTCCAATTGCTTTAACGTCCTGTATTTCAAAAGTTTTTGAGTCAATTCTCAATAAAAAAAAATTTTAAGGCATCTTTCCTATCACAACCTTCTTTCCGATCGTCAGTATGGGTTCCGTCAGGGACGCTCCACTGGCGATCTTCTCACCTACCTTTCAGACTCCTGGTCATCCTCCTTTCGGGACTTTGGGGAAGGCTTTGCCATTGCACTTGACATCTCAAAGGCTTTCGATCGAGCCTGGCATAAATCTTTAATTTCCAAACTGCCCTCCTACGGTTTCTATTCTTCTATCTGTGCCTTCATTGCTAGCTTCCTTTCTGGTTGTTCTATAGCCGCTGTTGTAGACGGCCATCGTTCTTCTCCTAGATCTATCAACAGTGGTGTTCCTCAGGGCTCTGTCCTATCACCAACTCTCTTCCTTTTATTCATCAATGATCTTCTAAGCTGTACATCTAACCCTATCCACTCATACGCTGATGACTCCACCCTTCACCTTTCCATTTGGTTCCCGCAACGCCCATCTCAACAGTTACTTCAACAAACAAGGGATGAGGCTATGGCACACCTAATGTCTGACTTGGCTCGTATCTCTGACTGGGGCAAAAATAATATGGTTGTTTTTAATGCATCTAAGACTCAGTTCTTACACCTATCAACCCGACAAAATCTTCCACAGGTATACCCACTGATGTTTAATAATATTCAGCTTAATCCTGCATCATCCTTGAACATGCTTGGGGTTTCATTTACTCGGGACTTATCTTGGAAAGATCATATTACATCTCTTGTAAAATCTGCTTCCAAGAGATTGGATGTGCTAAACCGACTCCGCTCTTTCTTTACCACTGCACAATTGTTGACTCTATACAGGGGTATGAGAGTACAACTCTCATGTGTGGGGAGGCTCCCCACATACAGCTCTTCTCAATAGGGTGGAGTCAAAGGCTTTTCATCTCATTAACTCTCCTCCTCTTACTGACTCCCTTCAACCTCTGTCTCTTCACCGCACTGCTGCATCTTTATCTCTTTTTCTATCGCTACTTTAATGGTCACTCTTCCTCTGAACTGTCTGCTTGCATTCCTCCACCTCTACGACGGGCGCGTAGCACCCGTCTGGCAGCAAACTCTCATCCCTTTTCTGTCCAACTCTCTAATGCAAGAGTTAACCGTTACTCCCAGTCTTTTATTTATGCAACAGGTCAGCTCTGGAACTGTCTCCCTCTGTCTGTATTTCCTCCTGCCTATGATCTCCAGTCTTTCAAACGCAGTGTGTCCAGGCATCTCAAAATAATCGGATCTTGAATTTGGCTCTCTATTGTATTTTGTTTTTCTCTTGGAGGGAACTGTTACTGCGGGCTCATGGCCTTTGGTTCCTTCTTCCTCGCATAAAAAAACAACAACAACAACACTATATTATATATTTTGCTCACTGACGTGATTTGTATCTGGGGGCACTTATACAGGGATTAGGCACGTTCATGTGCATTTCGTAATGCAACTTTCAAGTTACAATGGCTTGTTTTTTTTCCATTAAAATATGCTTCCTTGACTGGCACAATGACAACTCTAGACATCTCGCCAACTTGCTAGACATATTGCCATCTGCTGACGTGCCTAAGGTGCTGTTTCCCAATCGTGATAAAAGATTTAATAAATCTGCCGAGGAATAAGTTGGTCAGTGTGTGATCAGTAACAAATAGGCCTACTGGTAAACTACTAACAACTGCACTTTGCCGTCTGTTCGATGTAGCTTTAAGTGAACATCCACTTGGTGCGCTAGCGTGACATAATTTATTATACAATATATAACATTACTGAACTCAAAGCTATAGTATAATGTAATATACTGATCAAAGGAAATCCAATAACCTAAGCTTAAGAAACGCTGCACCTACAACGTTATTTGTTAAATGGATGTTATAATACGGTAATATTTCTTCCTGGAACATTGTTATTCATGCGTTATGCCACTCATAATGCATTTTTCTATTATTTCTTTGTCTTTATACGATGTTTCAGGTTCCACCTCGAAAACATAATTATATATAATTATGTAATATGAGAGGAACTTATAAATAGAACCTAATTATTAACAGGGTGTGTGTCATCAAGTGTGAAAGTCATAGATGACGTATATCACTCGTGGACGTCCTTAGCCATGTTTGCACACAGCCATATTACCATTAGGACACACGCACATCACATACTTCCTACACTCTCCCCACCCCCACCATGCATATTGCCCCCCCTCCCCACACACACACATACCTTACGACATTCTGTGTACTGAATGAAATCCTTTTATGAATTCTGTTGTTCCAAATGAAGATAAGGATAAAGAGTTGTAACATTAATATCATGTTC